>NC_073313.1:296165613-296423113 GCF_027595985.1 Sorex araneus | reverse complement strand
GTGTAGGATATGGAAATGGACTTGTAGAAATAAATCTAAGATAACAGATAATTTGAGATGTTAAATACTAGAATTTGAATCAAAGATATCACAAAGTGAACTTAGAGTTAAAGCAAAAAAGAGTACCAACAACTAAAATATGGTTCATTTTAGAGTTAAAAGTTCTTAGGAGAATTTTTTTAATTTTTTATTTGTAATTCACTGTGAGGTACAGTTACAAACTTATGAACTTTCATGTTTGCATTTCAGTCATACAGTGATCATTTTACATCCCTCCAACCAGTGCCCATTCTGCTCCACCAATGTTCCCAGTATCCCTCCTACTCCCCCCACCACTCCATCCTGCCTCTGCAGCAGAGCATTCCCTTTTGTTATATCTCCTTTGGGGTGCTGTAGTTTGCAATACAGGTATTGAGTGGCCATCAGATTCAGTCTGTAGTTTTTGGCACGCATCTTTCAACCCGAATGGATCCTCCCAACATCCTCTACTTGGTGTTCTCTTCTCTATCTTAGGCACATTTTCCCCCAGCATGTGAGGCCAGTTTCCAAGCTATGGGGCAGACCTCCTGTCTTATCTCTACTACTCTTGGGTGTTAGTCTCCCATTCTGTTACTTTATATTCCACAGAGAAGTGCGATCTTTCTATGTCTGTCTGTCTTTCCGACTCATTTCACTTAACGTGATACTTCCCATGTTGATCCACTTATATGAAAATTTCGTGACTTCATCTTTTCTAACAGCTGCATAGTATTTCATTGTGTAGATGTACCAAAGTTTCTTTAACCAGTCATCTGTTTTTGGGCACTTCGTTTTTTTCAAGATTGTGGCTGTTGTAAACAGTGCTGCAATGAACATACAAATGCAGATGTCATTTCTACTATACCTTTTTGCCTCTCCGGAATATATTCCCAGGAGTGGTATTGCTGAGTAAAATGTTAACTCAATTTCTAATTTTTTGAGAATCGTCCATATTGTTCTCCAAAAGGGCTGAACCATTGGCATTCCCACCAGCAGTGAAGGAGAATCCCTTTCTCCTCACATCCATGCCAACACTGGTTGCTTTTTTACTTTTGTATGTGAGCCAGTCTCTTTGGTGTGAGATGATATCTCATCATTGTTTTGATCTGCATCTTTTTAGGAGAAAAATTTAAATTTTACAATGTAATCACTGAATTAGGAACCTACCCAGGTGACTTTGGTATATATATATATACATATACACACACACACGTGTGTATATATACATATATATGCATATATACATATACACATATATACATGCATACATGTATGTATATACATATGTATATATACACATACACACATATATGTATATACATATATGTATATTTGTACATATACATATATACATATACATATATATATTATATATATACACACACAGAATCTCTTGCCCGAATGCCTGGCTGTCTTCCCTGGGCCCCCTCGGAGGGAATGGGCTCCAGCTTCCCTCCCCACCCTAAGCAGAGCTCCCGGTGGCCGAAGACCACCGGAACCTAGCTGCAGCCATGCTGGAGGCTCCTCTCTGCACATTTGGACAGGCCTCATGCATGAAGGTACCAGCAGAGGAACTCAGGTGTGTGTAATCCCATCAATGGTCAACATCCAGAGACTTAAAAGCAAGCTCTCAGAAGCGTTATCTTTACCCTGCTTCTCCCTTTGGGAGAAGCTGGTAGTTTTCTGAGAGTTTCCTGCCCACATGGGACAGCCTTGCAAGCTTCCCATGGTGTATTTATATGCAAAATCCAGTAAAAAGCTGGATCTCATTCCCCTGACCCTGAAGAGCCCCAGTGCAACATCATTGGGAGGGCCAAGTCCAGATAGACTTCTAAGATCTCAGGGAAAGGTCAAATGAGATGTTACTGGGCCCGCCCAAGAAATCGGTGTTTAAACCATGAGATATCATCTCACACCACAGAGACTGGTCCACATCCCCAAAAACAAAAACAACCAGTGTTGGTGTGGATGCGGGGAGAAAGGGACTCTTCTTCACTGCTAGTGGGAATGCCAACTGGTTCAGCCCTTTTGGAAAACAATATGGACGATTCTCAAAAAAATTAGAAATTGAGTTTCCATTTGACTCAGCAATACCACTCCTGGGAATATATCACGGAGAGGCAAAAAGGTATAGTAGAGATGGCATCTGTATTTCTATGTTCATTGCAGCACTGTTTACAATAGCCACAATCTGGAAAAAAACAGAGTGCCCCAAAACTGATGACTGGTTAAAGAAACTCTGGTACATCTACACAATGGAATACTATGTAGCCGTCAGAAAACATGAAGTCATGAAATTTGCATATAAATGGATCAACATGGAAAGTATCATGTTGAGTGAAATGAGTCAGAAAGAAAGAGACAGACATAGAAAGATTGCACTCATATGTGGAATATAATGTAACTGAGAAGTACAAGTTGGCAATGATGCAACTTCTGACAGATATCTCTCTGGACTTAGTTACTAAAATACTAAAATACAGAAACCCAAAACCAAGAGGCCTCTAAGTGTGGTCACTCGACCTCATACCTCTTCATCCTCAGCAATGGAAAACAAATTATCTAATGCTTCCTTTTCAGCAGGCCTGTCTGACTTTAGGGGAGAGACTCTCCAAACAATAACAGTGAGTTTTGTTGAAATATTGAATGTAATCAAAGTGAAAGTAAAGTGAAATTTATTAGTTACACAGGCGGGGGGCTAAGGGTGGGGGGGCTAGGGGCGTGGGAGGGTTAGGGGTGTGGGGGTGCGGGGTGGAGCTATACTGTGATTCTTGGTGGTGGAATATGTGCACTGGTGAAGGGATGGGTATTCAAGCATTGTATAACAGAGATTTAAACCTGAAAACTTTGCAACTTTCCACATGGTGACTCAATAAAAAATAAATAAAATTTAAAAAAATTAAAAATAAAATAAAATATGAAAAAATAAAAAAAAGAAATCGGTGTTTAACGGGCTATCGTGATCGTGATACATGTATATATATAAAATATGTAAAATAGTATGATATGTATCTGATCATTCAAATAAAGTATTTGAAATTGACTATGTTATATTGATACAGCAGTAAGTCCTTGTTAACCTCAACATGAATAATGAAATAGTGGAAACAAAAACATTACTTAAATAAATTTAGGAGAGAATTACCATAAAGATATTTGACACAAACCAGTAAATAAATATATTGATTTTGAGTATTTTTGTTGCAGAAGGAAGCAGAGTTTTGGAGCAGAACTTAGAAGTGGGTGAGCAGTACTATATTAATTTTATATATTTGTGAGATGGCATATTTCTATATTGAAGGTATTTAAAGTGTGTTTGTGTGTGTGTGCATAGTAAATGTGTGTGTATAACCCAATAACAATGCCAGAAAGATGGAGAGAGTGAATACCTCTTGAATTTACTCCCTTAGCGGAGAGGGAAAGAGATCTAGTACATAAGTGGAAATATTGGCCTCATATAAAGCACAGATGGTTCACTATAGTAACAGGTGGGAAGGTGGGTAATATGGGTGCAGATGGTAGAGAATTGTGAAATGAATTTGTGGGAGTTTGTGGAATTTTGCTTTGACTACTTAATTTTTATCAGTGATACGGGATAGTTTATTAGTTGAGTGAACACGGTGATTTGATTTAGGGTTATGAATAAAAAAATAAAATAATTATCTAGGAGGTGTAAATACTTGATTAAAGGTATACAGAATAATTTACAGCATGTAGAAAACATTTTACCATGCTCATGATTCAATATAGAGCTTATGACCTTGTTAATGTAACTTTCTTAAAATGTTCCTACAGATACTTAGTTGTATGGGTGTGGGTGTAAAGTTGAATTATAATTAATCAGAAAAAGTGATTTTAGCTAGTGAGCATGATTAGTCAAGAGTCATTCTGAAGGTGGGGACATTGAATGTATTTGTGAAGAAGTGACTCTGACAATCAAGTAATTTAAGCCAGAAAAGTAGGGACAACTCAACATGAAAGAATAAATAGACTTAGTTAACTGGCAAAGGACAGAGAATTGTGGCATTTAGAAATGTAGAAGGGAGCTGTATAGAAAAATTGAGTGAATAACTATGAGTAAAATGTACTAAATGAAATTTATAAAATATTACCATGATTGTAAAAGAAATGTAGGATATACCGTGCAATATGTATGTGATTGAAAGTAGATAATAGACAAAATCCTGGAAGAGCATAAAATAAAATCAGGTCTAGAGTATTTGGAATTATACATGAATAAATGAAAGTCACAAAGAATTAAGACAGAATCAAGTTAAAAATTAGAAGTGATTCAGAAACTAAAATTATTGATATGGTAAGGAGAAAGGTTTAGTGGCGATTGTTATTTGCAAGTAGGAGCAAAATAACTTTACACTTACAGGTGACAACAATAATTTAGATAATAGTTGCACTCTGATTGTTAGTCTCTGTTGTAATTGTAATCTCTGTTCCCATGTTGAGAGTTGAAACTATTCCATATTTCTGATTTTGCATCTATTTTGTGTGTAGCAAGGCAGCCTGAAGTGACTTTGTGACACGAGTTTCTCCCATGAATACAGACTGGAATATAGATGAGTGCTCAGGGTCACGAGTGAATATGAGTTTCAGATGTGACTTTCCCTGTTCTGATGATGATATTTCTGTTTCACAAATCATTCTCTGTGAAATCATTTAGATAAGACAGACAAAGGATATAGCAAAATTTCCTTTTAATTTGAACGGAGCAGTTCATTCTGCTGCTTGGATACTTCCTGCAACTTGACTCACAGTGAACTTTCAAGTTCTTCCATGACCTGTTAGGATGAAACCTTCCTATTTTCACTCTCTCAAACCAAAGGTCATCAACCAAGTGTCTACTTGAGGATCTACTAAACAAATGCTAATTTGCCAAAAGCATAATATCCCAATGTCCCATTAACTTATTTTCCAAATTAGAATTTTAAAAGATTTGTTTTTATTTTTTCCAACAAATGTCTGTTTGTGAGTGAGTGTGTGTGAGTGAGAGAGAGAGAGAGTGAGAGAGAGAGGCATGCTCTCATATTAAAGGCTTAGTGCACTATGATTATTTTCAATTCATGTTTTTTATAGTAAAAATTCTAAATTCTTCATAGATGGTGAGAATTTTAAGTATGCTATTATATTTCAATGGTGATTTGACTTTATACAGAACCATAGAAATCATTAATTGTTTTTTCCTTTACTATTTTACTATTATCACTTATCTACCACATACTGCACAGAGGTAAATCTAGATTTTTTTCAATAACTAATGTGTATTTTCTTATTAAACTTATAAAATATGGTCCAAGAGAGATAGTACAGGAGTTAAGGCACTTGACTTGCACTTAGCCAACCCCAGATCCATCCTCTGTGCAAAGGATTCATCCCACAAACACCACGAGGAGTGATCCCTGAGCACAAAGACAGGAGTAAACCCTAAGCACAGCTAGGTGTGACATAAAGCCTCTAACCCACCCCCTAAAAAAGAATGAAGAGGTAGGTAGATGATACAAAGATAGATAGGTAGGTAGATAGATAAACTTCACTCAAAGACCAATATTAGACAAGGACAACTACTCTCGTCTCAAAACTAAAGATAAGGACAGTTAATTTGTCATCAGTTTTCCGTTCCTCTAAAAGCCTTACTTTAAGTTTGCAGATAAGATTTTGTATCTCAGGGGACCAACTCAGGAAGTAGCTTTGCTATTCATTCTGGTACCCACTGGCCTGGAACCACCTTTCCTAAAAGCATGCTTCCCTGCTTTCATTCTCTATTAAAACCCTGTGTGATTGTGAAGACCAGAGTACCGAGGATATTAGTTTGCTATCCTTCAACACTTCTGTTTGTTTGTTTGTTTTGCTTTTGGGGTCACACCCAGTGATGCTCAGGGGTTACTCTTGGCTCTAGTACTAAGAAATTACTCCTGGCGGTGTTTGGGGGACCATACGGGATTCCAGGGATTGAACTCTAGTTTGCGGAGTGCAAGGCAAATGCCCTAACTGTTGTATTATCACTCAGCCCCTATGTTCCAACTTTTATTTATTTATTTTTATCTAACAAGCTCTTCTTTCTCTACACATTACCATGACTTTCATGTGGTCAACCCTCAAGTGGCAGTAGAACCGTATCTCTCAAGGTTACATAAAGAATTAAATTATCTTCTACAAATATGTTTTAATACATTTAGGTTGGAGTTTGCCTTATCATTCTTCTTTGTAATTCCATGAGCACAAACAGTATATAGGTTTTTTAATCTGTTTTAAATTCTGAGAAATTTATCATCATTATATCTTCCAATACCACTGACTTTAAGTTATATTTTTCTCCGTCTATATATCCCTATTTTACTGTTTATGTTGCCTTCATTTGTCTCTATTCTTATTTTAACTTATTAAATTAGTATTGGGTTCATTACCAAACCTAGGGACTTACATATGTAAGGCAAATTCCCTAACACTGAGTCTATTCTGTCTTTATATAAAATCAGTATTATTTAAAATAAACAAGATGATTACATAACTAAGGATATATCACAGAAAAGCAACTGAGATATTGCTATTGACAAAGATGAATTTATGATTAAAAAGTCAGTGTTAAATTGGGTTATAACATAAATTATAAAACGTATATTCATGTATTTATAATAGCATAAAGAAAGCATTAGCTAGATTAATAGTCTCTATGTCAAGTTGAAAAGAATTGTGAGAGTGTTTTCCCAAACAGAATTCCAAATAATTCATGTAGGTAGTTTACCTACCCAAATAAGTTTTAAAAACTCTCCAATTGGTAAGTGTGGGATAATCATGGTGACTACCTTCCAAAATATACAGTAGGAAGAAATAAAAATGTATCACATATTCTGTGAAAAATCTAACAAATACTAGTGTCAAGTGATTAAGATCATGAGCACTATAAAATCACATTGATATTGTCTAATGATGTGATGAAATGGGGCTTTCCTGCATAAATTATCCCCACAATTTATTTATATTTATTTAAGTGAATAACATTAGAAAAATACACTTCAACAGACATCTTTTAATATACTTGATCAGTACTCCTACAATCTGTCAAGCTCAAAAAAACTAAGAAAATTCTTAGTTTTTATCACTAGCCAAGAGGAACCTAAGTATGTCATTGAGATGCAGTTTAATATTCTGAATGGGGTTCTTGTTTAACAAGAGAACTTTGGGCAGAAATCTGGAGATATGTGAATATAACATCAAATTTAGATGGGAAATATGTATAATATTGAATCATTGTTCATAATAGTTAAATGACATTGATGTATGTTGGTAATAGAGAAAATTGGACATTGAGTTTATGAGTATCCTTTGATATATCTTCCCATTTTTCCATATAAATATAAATTTTAAGTTTTTAATTTTTACTTATTTTATTTATTGATTTATTTATTTTTTTGGGGGGCACAACCAAAGAAGCTCAAGACTTACCTCTGGATCTGTGCTGAGGAATAACTCCTGGTGGTGCTCACATAACCATATGGGCTGCCCTGAGCCCAGGCTGGCTGTAATCTCACTCTGGTCCTAACATCATATTTATTGTCTGACTGACAAAAGGTCTGCCATCAGTGGTAGCAGGTGGAAGATTGAAGCATGATCATAGCACAGTAAAGAAACTCCAACCTTGAACATCACATTCTTTCCAGTATCTAATCTGCCCTAATCACAGTGTCTGATTTTTGTTTACATGAGTAATTTCTTTCTATTAATTGAAATTCATTTATTCTAACCTACCCTCTAATTAACTTGTTAATTTTTAATCAAAATGACATCTGCAAATGAATACTATTTATTTGATATCTAACTTGCTATTTTATAGTTTCTAGTTTCTAGTCATTTGTTCATGTTTGTGTGTCTCCTCATTTAATTATATTTCACATATATTATATATTCCTTTCTTATGCCTAAACCTATATCAGATATTCTCACCCTCTAATTCTGCTGTTTTTTTGTCAGGCTCTGAGGTTTTCATCATATTCATTTCTTGTTTGGAGAGATCTGATTTCAGGCAGTTGTTGGTGACCTGATCATTCTGAGTTTAAATTGTTTTCTTCCAGAGAGAATTTCCAACTGTTTCTTCTTGATGCCATAGAAATTACTAACTAGAAATCACTTAAAAATTATTTCTGAAATATGACTTTCAGAGCACAGATACGATGTATATTAAATTCTAAATATATGCATATAGAAAAAGGCTCTAATTACAAATTCTTATGGAAAACATTCTGCAGAAGAAAGACATTTTAAAATATTATTTTTCATAGTGCTTTGAAAGTATTACATTGTATTTAAGAATTGTCAGTCTGTATCACCATTTATTGTTGGCTCAAGAATTTTTGTCAATGGATATTTTGTAAACAATATTAATTCTTGCCCAACTTGCACTTTTTTAGAATGTGTTTACTTTCTTAAAACCAAAGTTTGTGTGCTTGCATTTGTATGGCAAGAAAGAGATTGTTATCTTTTATCCAGTATTTTCAAGTGTTCTGTAGCTGAAAACGTTTACAAAATATATAGCTTTTTTTTTTTTTTTGACATGAGGTCTGTAAATTCCACTGACATCAAGTTTGTAGTATTTTGGAGAAATTGATTTCTATACTGATTTTTTTCTTTTATGTATAAATTCTTCTCTTTTTCAATTGTATATTTTTCTCTTTATTGTATGAGTTCATAAATTCTATGAGTTCAAAAATACAAATGGATTTTTTTAAGTCAGTATATCTGACACTCAAACTTTTTTAATCTATAAAACTAAGTTGGTCATGTTGGGTACCTTTTATATTATCTATTTCTCCTATTTGTTATGTCTTTTCTAAACCAATCATTTTCCTCAAGAACTGTTTTACTTTCATTATTTGATTTTTTTCTTCATGGAGATCAATCCTTCTGCTAAAATACTTGCCCTTTCCTATCAGAACTCCTTCAGTTAATCATTATTATTATTTATTTATTTATTGGCTGAGCTCTTCTGTTATGTCTGTGTGAAATGCATATGGCATTTTTCATACAACACTTTTTACCAACACTCTCCTGACTCTATACAGAATTGTTCTCCTTGCCTTGTTTTTTTCTATAATATGTTACCCCACCCCCAAAATGATGAACTTTCTCTTGGAATGGTTGTTATCTTAATTATTTTAATTACCATTATACTTTCATCTTTGTCTCACAATGTTAAGGATTAAATTGATGGTTACAACCTTCAGATCTATTTCAAGATTTTTAGTTCTTTCCGTTCTTATTTAGGCACTGTCATTTACGATACTGTTAATAAATGAGTTTCAGACAACCCATATTCTACTTCCATTGTGAATACCATTAGCATTCATTGTCAGTATCCACTGCCTTAAGAGGTCTTGTCACCCCCAATTTCTGTAACAGCAAACATATTTTTTTCTGATCTTTTTGTTTATTTTTTGTTTTGTTTTGTTTTGTTGTGGGGTTGGCAGGGGCCACATCCTGCTATGTTCAGGGCTTACTCCTGGTTCTTCCTAAGGGTTCAATCCTGAGAGCTCAAGGTACCTTCTGGAGTGCTGAGGATCATAAATTAAGTAGGTAGCATACAAATGCCCTACTCTCTGGTAATTGCTCTGGCCTCTGTTCATTTGGGTGTTTGCCTTGCATGCGACCAACCTGTTTTGATTCCTTTGTCCCTCTCGGAAATCCCAGCAAGCTACTGAGAGTATCCTGCCCACATGGCAGAGCCTGGCAAGCTACAAGTAGCTTATGTGATATGCCAAAAACAGTAACAACAAGTCTCACAATGAAGACTTACTGGTGCCCGCTTCAGCAAACTGATGAACAACGTGACAACAGTGCTACAGTGCTATTATGGTTTGGGCCACAGGCTTATAATATTAACTAATTATTGTTTAATTGATGCAACATGAAAGTGCCCAAAACCTTGACCAATGTCCCTATGTTATCCAGTATGTTTTTTGGGGGGCCCCACCTGGCCGCATACAGGGCATATCCAAGTGGGTCCTAGAGATCATATGTGGTGCCAGGAATTGTATCCTAATCAGCAACTGGCCAGGCAAACACACTATACTATCTCTCCAAGCTATATTTCCTGTTTTTAAATTACTTTCCCCCCCTAGGGATCCTTGATATTCTGGGAATGGAAACTTGCAGAATAAATATATTTTGATTTTTAGTTTTTCTTATTTTTATTTTAATATCCCAAATACATCAAATATTTTTACATTAGCATGAAAACTAAATTTTGCCATTATTTCTTTTTAAATACCTTCCAAAATGTTTACTTAGAGTCCTTTAAACCAATTGTTCTTATATATTATTTAAGAGATAAACGGGGATTAAGCACTGTACCAAAAATGAAAGTATATTTTTGTTTCTTATCCAAGAGTTATCAAAATCAGTTTTCTTAGCATACTCTAATACCTTTCCTGGAATCCTTAAGATGTGCATAAATAGGATAGTAGAAATAAATAACAATCTTATTTTTCCAAGTGCTTCGTTGTATGGGATGATTATCTGGATAAGATTTTCCCCAATTTTGTTGAAACAATAATTGGCATATATCACTTTATAAGGCATAAAACATCGTAATTTGATTTCTATATATTGTGAAATGATTACCTCAATGGTTTCAGTTAATATACATAATTAGTTATATAAGCACAAAAGAAAAGTAAAAAAACAACGTTGTCCTTTTAATTTATCTTAGCACTATTTATATCAACTATACATTAGTGTTAGCTACACTTAACATTATATTTTTTTACATTATATTCCTAATATTTATCTAAAACCAGGAACCATGTATCTTTGACCTCCTTCCTTCAATTACCATTCTCATAAAACCTCTGTTATCCACAAATTTGATGTCTTTTATATAGTTGTGTTTTATTAGTGTTTTTATTTTATTTTATTTTATTTTTTAAGAGTTTACCAATAGAAGTTAGAAGACAATAAAGTAGTTCTGAGTTTGATTCCTAGTACATCCTGGTTTTCCTAGTATAAACAGGGGTACTCTTAAATATCTGCAAGCATCCTTAGATATGGCTCCAAAGGTCCTCAATATTGCAGACCCAAGCATCACTACTTCTGTAGGAGCCTTGTTATCTGAGTCTAGCTAGGAATGGCACCAGGACAGCCTCTCTCCTCCAAATTAAGATTCTACATACAAGCATATTAGTGAGGTAATTAAGTGTTTGTGTTTCTCTGACTTATCTAACTTGATGCCCTCCCTCAAAGTCACTCATATTTTTATAAGTCATAGGATTTTCAAGTTGTTTATAGTTGTGTCATATATGTATGTATATAATTAATCATATATATACATATGTAATTCATCATATACACATATATACAATTCATCATGAATATACAACTTTCTTATTCATCTATAAATTAAGGACACACTTAGATTGCTTTTTGTCTTTAGTTCTGCAACTAGTGTAAATCAGTAATATGAGAGTAGAGATATATTTTCTAATTAGCATTTTCACTTCCTCCACTAAAAATATTCCCAGAAGTAGATTTGCACAATTACTTGAAAAGTTTGATTTTTAACATTTTTGAATATGTTCAGTACAGTTTTCCATGTCGGTTATGTCAATTTATAAACCTGTAAACAGTGAATAAGAAAATTATTTTTGTCATTACTTACACCTTGTTTTCTAATGCCTTAATATGTAGATAATAGCATCTCTAATAATTTCTAGGTGATATCTCATTTTGGTTTTTATTTTTTTCCTAAAGTCTAATGGTATTATCATTTTGTGTATGTTTTGCTCTTCCATATTGCCTTTCAGATAAAAAAAATATTCATTCAGTTTCTTTGTTCATTTTTTAAATGTATTCTTACTATTACAGGAGTTCTTTATTTGCTTTGATTAGTAGCCTGTAGGATAACATGGGGTTTGTCCTTTTAGCCTTGCCTCAGGGTACTTCATTTACCTTAAAGCAATGTCCTTTCTGTATGGACACAGGACGACAGTTAATATTATGCTTTGTAACTTGGGAGCTGATTGACTCCAATAATATTTACTCCTGGGCATCTGCTTCCTCCACTCAGTTGTCCTTAGTTCCTACCAACCCAAAAGCAGGGTCCTGACAAGGGACGGAATGAACCCAAGGCAAGCTGTAAGATACCCTGGCATCGAAATGGGCTAGGCCAAAGCACCACAATACTCAACTATAAGTTGAGAGCATGGTCAGACAAATGCTGTCATGATCCAAAAGTAACGATGAGACTAGGACCCTACTGGGGTTAGGAAGACTAACCTGGCCTGAGGACTGTGGTCTGGAATATATAGTGAATGTCCTCAGGAACAACTAAACTTTAAGTCTGATATATCTCTTACTGTGCTCATACAGAATGATATTGCTAGAAATATTAGAAGTAAATTTACTATAACTATTTAAGCGGATTACTAGCTGAGGAAGGAAGAAAGGGACACACCCTCACACACCCTTGTTTGGATCCCACCCTTGAACAGATGGATCTCCTAGTAATCTGGAGTAATCTCCTTAGATGAGATTTTGTTAATCTCGAGAATTGGTTTTACCCTTCTTTGTTGATTTGTTAATGTTCACCCCATCTTTGTGTTACCACCCTATGTAATTTGCTATATAAATGAAGACAGAAGAAGAAGACAGGGGAGACAGAAGAAGAAGACAGGAGAGATAGAAGAAGACAGAAGAGACAGAGGGGAGACACATGAGAGGACACAGGAGAACAGAGGGGACACAGAAGCAGAGACAGAGAGAGGTCGGAAGAGACCAGAGGAGAGACTACAGAGGCAGAGACAGAGAGACAGATAGAAGAGAGCACAGCGGCACACACAGAAGCAGAGCACAAGGAGGAGCCATTCTGATCTGGTCCATACATAGCAGCTCAAGAGCACCGAACGCGAGCAGCGCGTGCGAGAGAGAACTGCCCCGAGTGCCCTTGGACAACAGAACAACAGAACGACAAATCATTGCATCTCCCCTTCCCGTGCCCGCCACTGTTGTAATTTTTTTACAGTAGCCCCTTATCAGATCTAAGGCTTTTTTTTTTCATGTTGGTTCTACCACATTATTAACTGTCTTTAAACTTTGTTGATTTTTTTTTGCTATAAAAAACTTTAGAGCTTAGTGTTCTGTTTGTGTGTGTGCATGCATGTGTGTTTATATGTGTGTGCTTTGTCTTTGTAGAAAATAAGTTGTCTTATTTTCAACTCTGATACATGGAATCTATTTAAGATCTTGTTACTTGCAATTTAATTACTGGTGCTTGAGTCTGAAAAGTTGTTAAAATGTACATGTTAGGCGTTAGAGCGATAATACAGCAGGTAGTGCGTGTGCCTCGCGTGCACTGATCTGGATTTGATCCCCAGTGCCCCCTATGGTTTTTGAGCCTGCCAGATATAGCCCCAAAACAAAAACTGAGAAAGAAAGTAAAGAAAGTTCATTTTATACTTAACAATTTAACAGGTGTTTACAATAGAATTCTAAAAAATTACACCAGAAGCAATTATTCAGGCTCTATTTTGGAATAACTTATGATTTTTATGACTTTGATGAGGTACACTTTTTTAAACTTTTAAAACAATTTTTTAAACAATTTCAAAACTCAAATTAAAATTTACTTACAGATATTTATTCAAAAACACAAAAACACTAATTAGAAAATTTCTATGTGCACCAATCTTCATTGCAATATTATTTGTAATAGCCAATATTTGAAAGAAAAGTGATTATTTCTGACAGAGGGTGTGACTTTAAAGACATACAGGAGCCAGAGTGATAGTATAGCAGGTTTTGGTCTTGCCTTGCATGTGGTTGACCCTGGTTGGATCTCCTGTAACACAAGCTGTCCCCTGAGTCTCACCAGAACTGATTTTCTGAGTACAACCAGTGTGACCCAAACACCTAAAAGCAAAAGTTATTAATAGGATGGTGTACAATACATAAGCAATCAGATACTGAAAACAGCTGTATAAAAATGTAAAATCTCAAAGAAGCTAAAGTGATAGCATAGGGGATAAGGCACTAATCTTGCCCACAATCTTACCTGGTCTGATCCAAGGTAACCCAGAGAGTGGACCCTTAGCAGAAGAACTTTGTTAAGGTCTTTCAAATCAATGAAGTAGACTATGCCCTATAAAACAAGCCTTATACTCTGACAACACGTCTCAGGTTACCACATGGGAAGGGGGAGTGAAAGCATCCACTAGATGCTTCTAAGGGACTTCAGCGGGAGGATATATGTACTTCCAAGGTGGGCTGAATGTGGTCACGTTGGACCTTCTAAAACATATAGAACATTTGCATTCTTTTAAACCAATGTGTAATCAAGAAAAGGTCAATGACAAAATGAGAAAATAGCTTTATTCATATATTAAAATCTATAGAGCCATTTTTATTTTAATTTGCATTACCACTTAAATATCTCATAATAGTGCTTAAAAATTTTAACAGTCTATGTTTTAAATGCTCATATATTTTTTATATTCAGGAGTAAAACTTTGAAAGCAATAGTTAAGAATTAAATACATTCTAGTGGGGCATATAGATATCAGAGCTGTTCACTAATTTCACAGAAATACTAGTTAGAAAGTCTCAAATACTGAAGAAAATAACAAAATAACTCATATTTTGCCTATTCAAGATTATATCTATTAAGTAAAAATAGTGTGTATATAATATGCAATACATAGACAAAGATGTACATTATATAGATAGATATAAATATAATTTCTGCTGCAGTCTCACTACCAACACAAAGTTTGTGTATTATTTGTTATTATTAATTGTAAAGGGGATAAAATTAGTGGGATAGGGAGGGCGGTGTAACAAAAATTATTAAACTTTTTCACTAGCATGCTATCAGCCTCCTTTATGATTTCATTTTGATTTGTGCCAAATGCATTTGGCATGAATCAGCTTTTTTGTTCCTTCTTCTGGCTTCTGTTTGTTCTCCTCTCCTTGCTTCTGTGAAAGTTCTGAGCTTTGAAATAAACCTGTCTTAACAGTAGCCCACAGTTACAGCGATGCTTTTGTAGGTGTATGTGTATTCAAAACAAAATGCAAACAAAACAAAACAAAACTCACTGATTTGCTCAGAATATGACAGAGTTGCTGAGGCCTCGACGACTGTTCTGTCATCATTTCTACAGCTTTGTAATCAGAGATGCCTGCAGATTCTGTGTAACTGGCAGACATACTCATACATATAAAAAAAAGACTCAAATTTGCATTTTCAGGGGATCTAACATACTCAAGCTGAGATTTTGCTTTGACTTTAAATTTATTCACTAATGAATTCAGCAACGGAATAAATAAATTCAGACTTCCATCATACACACAAAACAAAATATTTTTTACTATCTGTTTGTGGGTTATGCTGGCGCTGCTGAGGGCTTACTCCTGGCTCTGTGCTTGGGGATCACTCCTGGCAGTGCTCAGCATGTGACATATATGGCCATATGGTCAGAGGGGACAAAGTCCAGGTCAGGAGTGTGCAAAGCAGGTGTCATCCCCACTGTTAAGCCCCAAACCACATGTTCTTACATATTACATTCATTCCTTCAGCAAATTTTGATGAAAGTTGTATTTTTTCCATAATGCTTGGTGTTGTTTTCATTCTAAGCATAGCAATTTCTCATTCTTAATCAACTACATTATTGATCTCTAAAGAGTTCTTAAAGAGTTTTATAATGATTATAAACTAGGATGAAACTATTATAAGGTTTATTATATCTCAGCTAATACATGCTAAGCAATTTAAATACTTCCTGCGAGTTTGCTCCAGACTCTACAGTATCTTAAGTCACCATACAATATTGGTTATAAATAAAAGTTCTCTGACAGCATTTTTGTTCCTATGTTCTAGATTGTATAACATCAAGGACAAAGAGATAGTCTAGTGGACAGTCACTTTCCTGGCTGGGTCACTTTCAGCTGACCCAGGTTTGATCCCTGGTGTAGAATACACTCCCCCAAGCACCAGCAGTGAGCATTGACCTCATACCAGGAGTGAGTCCTGAGAACTACTGGGTATGGGCCAAAACAAGCAAAAATTGACTCCACACATATAACTAGCATTTTAGCAGAAATTACTTGAAGTGCAGGCAAAACTAGGATCTTCTTTTTCTCCCTATGATCTCAGAATTTCCCATGTGATCTTTGCAATAGGGGAGCTAAACGTTTTATATGGTTGAGGGCAACAAGAGCAAGTGTTTCCATAAACCATGGCAGGATCTGCAATTTGTTTTACAACTCAGTTGGAAAAGTCTGAGAGCACTGTCCCTAGAACATAATTGTGGCCAAACAAGTCCATAAGGTCAACCCAGATTCAAGGCAAAGAGAACTAAACACCCCTCATAAAAGGAGTGACAATATGTTTCAGACCTTCTTTTTATCTTTTATAGTTATATTTAATCCCTTATGTTGAACTCCTCTCTAAGTCATCTAGAGAAGAAATAAAGTTTGGTTTGTTTGTTTTTTAATCTCTTTTTTTTCTCTCTCTCCTTCTTTCCTTCCCTCTTTCCTTCCCTCCCTTCCTTCCTTCCTTCCTTCCTTCCTTCCTTCCTTCCTTCCTTCCTTCCTTCCTTCCTTCCTTCCTTCCTTCCTTCCTTCCTTCCTTCCTTCTTTCCTTCTTCTCTCCCTTGCTTCCTTCCTTCCTCCAAACAAAGGGGATGGAAGGTTCTGGAAGCTAGGATCCAGTGCTTGTATGCAGCTGGTAAGAATATACTCAGCATCTCTTTCTCCCTCCCTCCCTCCCTCCCTCCCTCCCTCCCTTCCTTCCTTCCTTCCTTCCTTCCTTCCTTCCTTCCTTCCTTCCTTCCTTCCTTCCTTCCTTCCTTCCTTCCTTCCTTCCTTCCTTCCTTCCTTTCTCCCTCTCTCCCTCCCTTCCTTCCTCCAAACAAAGGGGATGGAAGGTTCTGGAAGTGGGATGCAGTGCTTGTATGCAACTGGTAAGAATATACTCAGCATCTCTTTCTCCCTCCCTCCCTCCCTCCCTTCCACCCCTCTCTTTATCTCTTTCCCTGTCTATATCCCTTTCTTTCTTTCTTTCTTTCTTTCTTTCTTTCTTTCTTTCTTTCTTTCTTTCTTTCTTTCTTTCTTTCTTTCTTTCTTTCTTTCTTTCTTTCTTTCTTTCTTTCTTTCTTTCTTTCTTTCTTTCTCTTTCTTATTGACATTCTTTCTTTCACTCTCTCTTTCTCAATATTTCTCTCTTACTCTCTCTTCCTTTCTCTCTCTCTTCCTTCATTCCTTCCTTGCTTCCTTTCTTCCTTTCCTTTCCTTTCTTTCTTTCCTTTCTTTCTTGATTCTTTTGTGTGTGTGTGAACTTTAAAAAAAAAAAAAAACTTTTATTTGGAGCCATACATGCTGTTCTAATGTAATACCCCTGACTTGCTGCTCAGAATTTTGTCTGATCAGTGCTCAGTGGACTATAAGTTACTACGAATGAAACCAGAGCTCCCATATGCAAAGCATGTTTTCTAATCCTTTGAGTATCTTCCAGTCCTAATTTTTTTTATATTTTTGCAGACTGGTAAAACTCTCATTGGTGAAGAAAGAATCTGGCAGTAAAACAACACTGTATCACTGTATCACTGTCATCCTGTTCATCGATTTGCTTGAGCAGGTGCCAGTAACATCTCCATTCATCCCTGCTGCATGTTAATGTAGCCCAATGGCATATTTGGGGCTCATTCAAGAGCAGAGAAGTGAGGACCATCATTGTTACTGTTTTTAGCACATTGAGTATGCCATGGATATAACCATGGATGCATGGTTATGACAATCTCATTTCATGCTTCCTTCCAAGAGAAGTAAGACAGAGGGGAGGGAAGACCTGGGACAATAATGGAGGCAAGAGGATACTGATGGCAGATGTGGTACAAAAATGAAAATGTGTCATGTGAAAATGCGTTATGTGGAAACAAACCCCATCATAAGAAGTGTTGTAAATCACACTGCCTAAAATCATTTTTAAAATTTTAAAAATTAATCGGTGCCTTCTGGAAATTTACTTCCTGGTGAATGCACTAGGATTTAAAAAAAATAAAATTTTAAATTTATAAACTTTTCTATGAAGTTAGTAGTAGTAGT
The DNA here is from genome assembly GCF_027595985.1 of Sorex araneus. Classification (NCBI taxonomy): domain Eukaryota; kingdom Metazoa; phylum Chordata; class Mammalia; order Eulipotyphla; family Soricidae; genus Sorex; species Sorex araneus. Next base: position 296,404,999 of record NC_073313.1, on the reverse strand, counting down.
ATTAAGTCAGAAGAAAGAGATTATAAATTATGAGAACAGAAATTCTAGAAAAATCATATAGATAGTAGATGACATCATAAATCTGAAAGACACTTAGAAGGGATCAATTGATGAACAACTCAAGTTGTTCAATGTGTACTTTCAAGTAAAGAAAAATTTAAAAAATAGAGAAGTGAGAAAAAGCTAAGCATATATACAATGTTAAAGGAACTCACATCTTTTTCTGACCATGCAAGGGAATTTTAGAATATGAATTATGTTTATAAAGGAGTTCTCTCTGCTTGAAAAAGTCAGTTTTTTGACTATTGTATTAATTATTCAATAATTGATTGATTATAAACTATAGCTTCTATTTGCCTGAATTTTCATGGTCATACCTTGTGGTACACAGAAATTACCCTGGTTCTTTCTCATGGGTCACTCCTGGTGGTACTTAGAATAGCAAATATAGTGCCAGGTTTTTGCCACATACAAATGTATTAAGGGAGTTCAACCACATACCAGGGTCAGTCACATACATGTTAAGCAACTCTGTACTAGCTCTCTGAAACCCTGTTTTTTTTTTTCCTTAGTTGGGATTATTGTAAGCTATTGGTAGATTATACAGAGAAAGATCTGCACTATTAATAGTCTAAATAGAATTATTTATCCTGACCAACAAAACATAATTTCTTTTCAACTATTTTTTTCTCTGACTTCTTAAGTCGAATATTTCCTATTTTACATGGGAGATTTTTTTCCAAGACTTAAACTGGAGCAATACTTAAGTTTCATTCTTGTTCTTTGCTTTGAACTGCCACAGATTTTTGTAGTTTCCTCTTTCCTCTCCCCACTATCTCCCCTCTCCAAGCCACTGAAAAAACTTAGAAGTATTCTATGGGTTGATAAAGTCAAAACAGATTAATCTAACGTCTGAAGTTTGGATTGTATAATCCAAACTTCCCCTGTGGAAAGAAACAGCATCATTACATTCTTCTTGCTCTGAATGAACCAAGACAGAACCATCAGAACATTTATCAGTATAACTTATAATGACCAGACCCGGGCCCCAACAGTAGAGATTGACAATAGAGAACTTCATAACTTACAGCCTCCAGACTTACTACTTTATTTTTTAAAAAGAAAAAAACCTACCATTTTCTGTATTGCTTAATAGATGTTCAATTATGTTTCACAACTGTGCTCACCTTTATATGGCCTAAATATGTATGAGTTTACTAAAAATCTATTAAAATATGCTTAAATTTCTATGTCCCTCAGATCTATAAAGCATAAAACCAGAGTCCCAAAGATGTCTTTGAGGCTTGTTCTATAGCCTGTTGAGGGACATCCTTAGCAACTTAAGTTGTTCTTTTTGCCAATAAAATCATTTTCTTTAGCTTAGTTGTTTAGTTGTTCTATTGCATTTTTTTCATGACAAAAAATTAAGTTGTAAATATAATTAACTCCTATAGCTCTCAAAGTCTACCTTATTATTGGAGCTACTCGCTTATTTCTAACTACCATTAGAAATGTCTTCTTCTTTCTCACATATCTCTTTTAATAAAACCTTCCCTCAGTCACCCAGATGTCAGGATTCTGGTAACTTCCTCTGATGAAATACAGCAGTTTAAATCTTGTTTTTATTTCTTAATGCTAAGAGAAGCATTTTATGGCTGCTTTTTGGTTTAATCGTTTGAAGTGGTCTAAAGTCAGAGACAAAACGCACAGATTTTTCTAGTCTACCTTTACTTAAATTTAGCTGCTTCTTTGAAATCACCCACTGTTCCCCCTAGATTTTAGATTTGAATTGAAGCGTTATATAATGTGTCTCTTCCAGTGTCGTGAGATTTTATTCTTTACCTTTCTTTCTTCAGTTTCTCAACTCTTTCTCGTATCTATGATGTCATCAACTTTTGTTGTTGCTGTTAATAATATAAATTGCCTTCATTGAAGTTCAAATTTATGCAAAAATGTTCCTAATAACAAAAACAGTAGCCCCATGATTTAAGCTCCATTGCTTTAATACACCTCCACAGAGAAAAACATTGACAAGTACTTCTAATTTTATTGTTAAAGGTGATTAATATATGATATCCCTAAAATAGTGTTTTGTAATTGTATTTTAATACATCATGTCCATACATTATGCATAATTTATAAAATAGAAGAATTTGTATAATTTAGTCTATCAAACTGTTCTTCTATGCCGTGAGGAATACCAACCAACTGTGACCATAAAACTTGCCTCTAGAATTAGCAACATTATTTATTGATATCACTTTATTGTTATTACTCTCCCTTTAGGTTCACAGTTTTGCATGTAGCACCATGAATTAATCTCAAACATATCATGCTAATTTAATGAGATCAGATACAAGATAATATATCTTTTATTAATCTATTTATATGACATTTAAAGACAAAATGATACAGAGGTTAAGAAACAGAATGATGCTTGACACTAACTAGGAGTAGGAAGATTATTAAATTGCAGAGTTGCATTGGAAATATTTAAGGTGATAAAAATGTTTTGTTCTTTATAGTGGTGGAAGTGTATACTAAAAGCAGAAACATTAACATTTTGAGAAAATAACTAATTTAAAATTATTTAATGTTTGGAATGTGACTTTGTCATAGTTATATTTTGGCTATATGTTATAAATTGTTCACTGAAATGCACCAATAATTTTTAATAATTCATAAAAGATTGGTTGTATTAAATTGATTGAATGCTAATTTTATTTCAATTCAAAGGAAATATTTTGTCAAATTCTATAATATGGTAATGTTAGTTTACATAATACACACCATTATATTCCTAAATACCTGATGTCTTCTTTTTAATATTTATTTTGTTTTAATTTGAAATAAAGAGGAGTCATCTAGTACTAAAGGAAGAAATTTCCTACCACATAGGAAAACTAAATTCTAAGAAATTCCTAGGATCAAATGTTGCCTTTAGAGTGACTTTTACCTAATTTCAACATTTTTAAAATATTTATTTTTTAATCTTATTTACTTTTGGAGCACATCTGGTAGTGTTCAGGTCTTACCCCTGACTCTGAACTAAAGGATCATTCTTGGCAGTGCAGTATGCCCAGAGGTTGAGCCCAGGATAGCTGCATGCAAGCCAAAGATCCTCCCTGTTATAATATAGTTTCGGCACCTAATTTCTACTTTTTGAATATTGTACTACAAATTAAAAATTAGTTCCATGGGTACAACATAATATTTTGATACTGGAGTACTTTTAAAAGTGATCACTATAGGTCTGATAAAAACTACCTTCATACATTGCTTCACATTGTAATAAAAGCCCTAGAAAGAAAAGAGTAATGAAAAAAAGAATATAAAGATGCAATGAAAAAATTTTTAAAATATACCAAAATGCAAACAGACAGACATTTAATTCACAATGAATGAGAAAGTGAGCATTTTGAAGTAATAACCTTATTTGAGAAGCATGTAGGTCTGAAGAGAGTGACAAATAGTAGATGGTAGCTTGAATTTCCCAAATATCAAAGATTATACCCAGTATAAGTGAATTAATTTAAATATTATTAAATTACTGCTCTTTTTAATAGCAATGCCGAGGCCAGTGAGAGTACAATAGATGGGAAACTTTGGGATGCTTGCCTTGCACAAAGAAGTCTTGGGTTTAATCCCTTACAGAGCCAGGAGTAAGCTCTGAGCATCTCTTGGTTTCACCAAAGAGGGGGAAAAAATTCTGATTATATGTTGTTCAGGGCATGCAGCTTACATATTATAGGAAGTTAATTCTGCTTGTTGTAATGTAATAAAATATAAAGTTTAAGCCACATTTGTAAAGAATAGTCCTCATAATATTTTTTTAAAAAAATTAAATTTAAAATAAATTTAAAATTTACTTTAAAGGCATAGAAAGGCCAAAGGGGATGCAGCAGTTATTTTCCAATTGTATCATGCAGATACAATATCATTATAAACATATGTTCAGACTGGAGCAATAGCACAGTGGGTAGGGCATTTGCCTTGCACGTGGCTGACCTGGGTTTGATTCCTCCATTCCTCTAGGAGAGCCTGGAAAGCTACCGAGAGTATCCCTCCCACATGGCAGAGCCTGGTAAGTTTCTTGTGGTGTATTCGATATGCCAAAAACAGTAACAACAAGTCTCACAATGGAGATATCACTGGTGCCCGCTCAAGCAAATCGATGAACAACGGGACGACAATGCTACAGTGCTATATAGTACATATGTGTATATATGTATGCATGTTTGGTGCCAGGAATTGAACTCACAGCCTCACACATGAAAGGTAAACTTTTGCTGAGCATATCCCTGGCCCAAACATGTACATTTTAACAGTAATATTTACACATAACAGATTTAATCAACATTATAAAACAGCATAATCCTGCCTCAGATTTTTTTATTGAACACTACCCTCAGAAAGAATGAATGAAATATTTTTAAATATTTTAATGTATTTTACATACATTGTTCAACAATTGGTCATAGATTAATAAAACTAAAGATCAAAATAAATTCAAGGATTTAAAATTAAAGAACAAAGGCTGGAGAAATAACACCACTTGTAGGGCTCTAGCCTTGCAGACAGCTAATCTGATTTAGACCTCCAGCATCCCATGTGGGCCCCTGGAGTACCTCCAGGACTAATTCCTGAATACAAAGCTAAGAATAACACTTGAGCATTGCAAGGTATGACTCAAAAACAAAATAAGAGTAATAATAATAATAATAATAATAATAATAGAAAGAATAGTATTTCTGATTAAATGGATACTTAAATTATAATTTAATTGAATATCCAAAAACATTTGCAAATTAAGCAACCTATGTTTAAGGTAGCATTTCTCAGCTGAGGTGTCCATAAGGCATTCTGAAGAGTCCCAGAATATTCCAAAATGATTACAGATAAAATCATGTAAATTTGGCAACAGTGAGTCAATCAGTTGGACAAGTGATGTATGAAAATTACAGATTAAAAAAAAAAAAGATGGGCCATGGTCAGAAAAAGTTAGTGAAAAGGGGGTTTAAATGATATATTAATTAGCCAAAGAGAAGAACATAAGAACCTTTGCAAAATATGTCAAAGTGAATGAAGTTTAAAATTTCATTGAAATATGAAACAAACTTATATTTTCTCTATGTTTATAAGGTATTTATGTCTTTTTGTTTTGATAAAATGAAAGACCTAATGTGCTACTTAGATGCATATCTTAATTTAGGAGAACAATTATACCAAAGAAAATAAAAGGAATAATAATGCTAAACATATGATTAAATCAAAGAAATAAAAAGATTCATAGAGTTACATAAAGTACTTACATTACTTTTTATTTCATATAAACGAAAAGAACAAGCAACTAATTGAATAATGAGGGAAAAGCAAGATGATAACTATAAGAGAGAACAACTGTTATTGTATTTCTTATCTTACAGTGTTGATACTGCTGAATCAGGGATAGATTCACCAAGACCTAAAGATCAAACTCTGCTGCATGCTGTCAATTAGATCATGAGTACAATTTTATTGTGAAGCAGACATTTGTTTATGTATTGCTTCTGATTGCTATCACTTAAGAAGTCATTAAGTATTTGAGTCAATTTAATATGTCAGAGACCATATGGTTTGTAAAGTATAAAATATTCACAATCCGGACCTTACTAAGGAAAAGTTTATTGACCCCAGCACAAATTTTAAAAACATAACAAGTGTACGTTAACTGTAAAAAACTAAGCACACCGATGGGCGTGTGCACTCGCGGTCTCTCAGGGCAGCTCTGTCTCACTGCCCTTGTTCGGTTCTCTGGAACCGCTGTGTATGGGCTGGTACGGGACGGCTGTTGGCCAAGGACAGACAAAGGAAGAACGAGGACCAAGCTAGTTGCTGATTAGTTACCGTTTATTCAATCTTCCATGTTTCTCATCTCCCGCACTCCTAGTTCTGTCTTCTCTCTGATCTACCACAGCATCTCTTGATTCTCTTGTCTCTCTCCTCCCTCTTTCTCTCTCCCACTTGCCCCTAGGTTACACACAGCCAGGTAGCAAAATCATCATAAGAAAGCCCTTCCCGAGGGCCAAGCACTCCAAAGCCCTTCCTGACTCTTGAGGTGTTTTTCTCCTTTCCTTGGTCCAAACACTCATTAACATCTTAATACTAGTTGTTTTTGTATGGACATAGCAAGAGATACATTGAGGCTTTCAGGGCAGCTCTCCTGGCAACATCTTGCAAGACTCAACTACAGCACTCAGGCCAGATTAATCATTCCTAACCCTAGCAGGGTCCAAATCTAGTTATCACTGTTTGAATCATGACAACATTTGTCCATGACCAAGCTCTTAACTTATGATTAAGCATTAAGCACTTTGGCCAGGCCCATCTCGATGCCAGGGTAACACATAACTCACCGCTTGCCCTAGGTCTGTTCCATCCTTCTTTGGGACCCTGCTTTTGGGGGTGCCAGGAAGTAAGGGCAACTGAGGCTTAGGTCGAGAGAACAGATGCCCAGGAGGAAAATATCATGTAGAGTTAAATGACTCTCAGGTTACAAAAGCATAGCATTTGCTAAGTCTTCCTGTGTCCATAGAAAAAGGACATTGCTCTGAATAAACTATGCAAAGGACTCAAGGAAAAGAGAAAAACAATATTTATAAGTCAACAGAATGCTAAGAAAGTAGCCAAAAATAAACACAGAGGAATGGGAGCACTGTAATGGGAGTAATCCAATAAACCTAAACTACATGAGGCTATGTTATCCTACAGTTAGCAATACTTTGTCAATAAATTTGACAACTTAGATAAAATATACATAAATTTTAGAAAAATAGAAATCAACAGTAAAATTAAAGATATAAACAGAATTATAGCTCTTAATCATGGACTGGTAGAATTTACACAATAAAAATAACCATTCCATTCAAAGCATTATATAGATTTAATCGAATCCCTATTATAATAACCCCAATGACTTCTTTAGTAAGATAAAATAAACATTACTGAAATTTGTAAGAAATTATAAAAGATCCAAGTCTTTGATCCAATCTGGAGACAAAAGGATGAGAACATAATGCTTCTGAACTTCATACTATACTTTCAAGCTATTGAAAACATAACAGACGATGGTGTGGCCAGGATGGAGAAGGAAGTGAAGTGAAAGCATTCTCCATCCACAGGAAGTGGGGAGATGGGGGGGGGGGTTAGTAGAATTTGCTGAGAAAGTTTGTTTGGGACTCTGCAGAGAGGATAAAATTGAGATCAGTGTCCTTTTCAGTGGTGGAATGTGGGCTGAAAGTCACCAAATAAATAACTGAGATGGGCCTACACAGAGAGGAAGAATGAAGCTCAGAAACTTCCAGAACTGGAATATTGCCTGGAGCAAAGCATCTAGCTAACCAGCACCAACAATCTAGCAGAACATACAGTATATAAACTGTCACTGAGAGCATTCCAGGTTGTGGGTGGAGAATTGTCAGGCAGATCTGCATCTTGATTTTAAGGTAATAAGAAAAAATAAGCTTACTCTATCCCCTACTTCCTGCATCTGACTGAGGTACAAAGGTGCATACCAGCAGCTTCGCTTCTAAACACACACACACACACACACACACACACACACAATTTAATTTTAAGCAGAGAACAACTAATGCAGCAGAGAGGTGACAGAGTAAATGATAGCTCTGAGTTCAAGTATGATGACCAAAAATGTCTCCCTTGCATTGACATAGCAGACATAAACAGGTACCAGCATGAGGATGAAACTGTGATCTTCAGTCCAGGTTGCTTCAAATTCAGAGGGAAAAAGCCCACCCCTTTTCCCTTTGCATCCAACTGCTGTGCAAACATTCTACCCTTGGTTTAACAGTTGAATATTTGTCAAGAGACCAGAGCTCCTGAGACACAAACACTGATTTAAGGAAGCTTCCCAGTTTGGTTGGTACCTGACAGAGCCAGGTCTGGGAAAATGCAGGCATCTAACAGAGCAGACCTGTTGCAGAGGCAGGGACAACTGGGCATACTGGAGGGTCAGAAAACAAGTGGGCCCACAGTGGAGGGATCCACCAGAGCCATAGGTAATCACCAGGTACGGATGCTGGGCAGTCTATGTTCAGGGTTTCAGAGAATACAACATTAATTATGACAGCAAATTCTCAGCAACAATTGAGTCTTTGTTGTGGTGCTTGAGAGAAATCTCCAAATGGGGACCAGGCACAAACAAGGCTAGATACTAAACAAGGCCATACAAGGATGACCACTATTACCACTACTGATTCACAAAATGTTGAAAGTATTAGTTACAGCAATTAGGCAAAATAGCAAAATTAAAGGGATTCAAATTGGTAAGGAAGTCAAACTATCACCATTCAGAGATGACATATTATACAAAGAAAAACCATTAAACTCCACCAAGAAAATCCGAGGAAAATGTATCTATTTACAAAAGTAGAAAGTTTCAAATCTATGCACAGAGATAGGGTGCATTCTTAAATTCAAATAATGATGTAAAGGAGAAAAAATCTTTTTAAATTCTGTTTATGTTTATGTCAAAACAATCAAGTACCTAGGAATCAACTTAATGAAGGACATGAATGGCTTTTAATGTGAAAACAATAAATCACTGCTCAAAGGGTGGGGAAAAAAGAAGACTCAATGAAATGGGAATATATTCCTTCTTCATGTACTTGAAGATGATTGTTTAAGTATACCATTCTACGCAGAGCACTATATAGATTCAATGCAAACCTAATAAAAATTCCCACAGCTTTCTTAAAGCACACAGGAAAAAAAAAAGATTCTTAAAGGTGTAGAGAACCATAAAAAATGCAAAATATTCAAAAGCAATTCTTAAAAAAAATAGATGGGAAACATCACAATAGTTTTGAGGTGGCTTGGTAAAGTGGGGTTCAAGAAAGATAGACTGGAGAAAAGAGTGCTTCTGATGTAGGCAGGATAGGGAAGGCCACTCCCAAAGCAATGGCAAAAGCCTACCTTGCAGAAAACAGGAAATAATAGGAGCCAAGACCTGGTAAGACCCTCGCCTATCTACAACAACAGACCCAGAGAAGTTCCTGCAGAAACAAAAGCCCAGGAAAGGAATTTCAAGGAAGACCATCACTATTCCCAACCTCCCTAGACAACCTCCTTAAGAATGGACTTTTACCTAGGTAGAAGCCCCACATGGGGGAAGGTTGGAGAAACCCTTTAAAGATCACCTTGAATAAAGGAAGGGCACACATATGCTGCCTGAGCCCATGTGCTGATTGCACCCATGTGGCCGAGTACATGCGGTGTCTGACCACATGTGTTCCCCTCTTGAGATGTGTACTTTTGTGCTTTCATGTCTAATGCTGGGGTGTGTGTAGGGGTTCTCTCCGCCCTCGGAGAAGCCCAAGTTCTTGCTTGAGCACGTTAGTCTCCACTCTCTCTCTCACTTTCTCTCCCTCCTTCCCTTCAAATCCTCCAAATAAAAAGTAATTTCACGGCTTGTCTACTCCTGGGTCCCAAATGGCAAAATCGAATGGGGAAAAATTGACTGCCTTTCTCCTCCCCACTTCAAATCAGCCACCTGTGGGCCTCACCGACACCACTTCCCCCTCTGCTCAGCTCACCACAGTCACCAGAGAAGATACCTGGTGTGGGTCAGCACTGGTAAAACTGCTATGTGCTCTTTCAACCGACCCCAGGAGGCACTGCATCAAGCTGCACCTGCAGCCCATTTGCTCTTCAAGGTACAAGAACTAGCCCCCACCATCTGAACTCTTAGGAATCCATGGACTCAGGCTGGATAGAGGAATTACTCTTCACAGGAACGGAAAGTCAGTTTGAAAGTGAACACAGGTGTTCCAGGCCTGTCACCTCCCTAGCACAAACAAATTTCAGGAGGCGAGTTAGTGAAGCAAATTAGTTTTATTGAAAGAAATTTAGAGAGACGGGAGGGGAGAGAGATCAAGAGATGGGTATTCAAGAGAAAACATGGTGAACGAGCAAACTTGGGGGTTAAAAAGAAGGGTAAAAAAAAAGGGCTGGAGAGGATGTTTAAATAGAAGGAGTACAAATTCTGTAGGGACGACTTTCTCAGAAGACATAAAAGTTCCTAGGAAGGTGTTCCTTACAGGGATAGCTATATACTGTTGATGGTCTTTTTATATTCTTATCAGATTCTTTTCTTTTCTTTTCTTTTTGCTAGCTCTTCTATCTCTAAGGGATCCACCCATCTTAGGGCTAGGCTTTTGCTTCAGTGAAGGGCCTCAGTTTCTTTCTCCCAAGGAGCTCAAGATTTGCATCTCAAAGGAAAATGGATTTCATGTTTTAGGGTTACTTCCTTCTAGTCAGTTTCTTCTTAAGGTTTATTTTCCCAAAGCTCCTTACCCACCTGCTATCTCTTGGCCTGCAAAGATTTTCTGATTTTGCCTTTTTTGTTTTTCTTTGCCCATTAGTGTCCTGAGTTTGCTCCTGGCTCTGTGCTCAGAATTGCTTCTGGTAGGCCTACGGGGACCATATGGGTTGCCTGGGATCAACCTGCATTTTCCCACTGTACTATCTCTCAATACCGCCCCCCCCACCCCCACCCCATGGCAGAGACGACAGTTGAGGACCTCCAGAACTCAGCTACAGACATGCTTAGGCCATCCTCCATAAGTTCGGACGAGCCTCACACATGGGGGAGCCAGCAGAGGAACCCAGGTGTGCAGGATCCAGGGCCAAGATCTCCAAGGCTACTTGGATAGGGACTGGGCCTCTTCCACCCAGATCCCCCATCCCCCATCCCCCATTTTCAGGCAGCTAGGCAGTCACCCCCCCCCCGCCGCACCTGTAATCCCATCAATTGCCAACATCCAGAGATTATAAAACCAGGTTCCTGTAAACCTAGTTAATCTAATATTCTAGTTCTCCCTCTTAGAGAACCTGACAAACTACTGAGAGTCTATTCTTTACTTGGAAGAGCCTGGCAAGATCCCCATGGCATATTCATATCCAAAATACAGTAACAGATATATACATACCTCTCAGAGAGCCCAGCAAGCTACTGAGAGTATTCTGCCCCCACAGCAGAGCCTGGAAAGCTACACATGGCATATTTGATATGCCAAAAGCAGTAATGATAGGTCTCATTCCCCTGACCCTGAAAGAACCTCCAATCGTTGGGAAAGATGAGTAAGGAGAATCTGCTAAAATCTCAGGGCTGAGTGTAATAGAGACATTACTGATGCCCGATCAAGTAAATTGATGAACAACGATTTGTGTGACAGTGACAGTGACTTTCTCTCAGGATTTGGACTTTTTTGCTTTTTTATATAGTCTGGGAAGTTTGGGATTTATCTTCCTGAAAAGGTGAGAGAGGCTTTTTCATAAATGCTGAGCTCTGGCCTTTTCCAATACACATCACTTAGGTCTTAGCAACTAAAGTTCAATTAAATTCTTATGAATCTGGGGGATTGGTAGGCATAGGGGGGACTGGAACCAGCTATTCTCAGCTCTTAAAGGACCTAGAGTTCCATTTGATAAACAACAACAACAAGAACAACAAACCTTTTGTCCTGTCTCAGTTCCTGAGAGACTATCCTAGCTCCTTGGGTAAATAGGTTCTCTCCTTCTGAAACATCCTTTGTCCTCAGGTGAAGTCTCCTGCTCAGATGAGTCTCTCCTGCCCTTCAGGTCCCAGAGCCCTGCTCTACCTGATTTGTCTTTAGAATTTGCAGTTAATTCGCAGTTATGTCAATTCTCCCCATATGTTTGTTATTATCTCCCCATTTCCTCCTCGAACCCACCTGATGCTGTTTCACTAAACCCTTTATTGAACCCATCATAAGAAATTTTTCTCTGTGAACTGATACTTTCATGAACTTCTTCCCCTAAGGTGATCAAGACAGGTTGTTAGATTCTGTGTATCCTTCCTGCAGTATGATGAAGTTCCTCATTCCTCACAGATTTGTATTTAAAAGTCACCTTATCTGTGATTTCTTTCACAATCTACCAAAACCAAAATTTCAAAACCCTTCACAGCACACTTCATACACTTTATTTTTCTTACTTTATGTTATTGTATTTTTCCATGTACCACTTATCATTATCTAACATACCATAAACCTTATTTATTGTATTTATTTTTTATTGCCTGTCTCTTTCCTGGAAAAGTAATATTCTTGAATGCAGGTGTTTGTTTCTTTCTCTTGCTTTTTTCAGTGCAGAGTCTAGAACGCTGACTGATGCAGAATTGATGCTTAGTAGTTTTGTAAAAGATGAAATAATAGTGAAAACCAAATGTACTATATAAGGTGTTTAATTTTATAAAGTTAGTGAGTTTAATACTTAAAATTTTTGTCTAAATGAATATATATTTGTAGTTAAGAAGACTATTGAGATAGATTTTAAGCTCTTTGTAACTATCATATTTACTCAGTAACATTGCAGTAAGAGATACTAGTATTATCCTTCTTCTCCTTCTTCTTCTCCTTCTTCTTCTCCTTCTTCTTCTCCTTCTTCTTCTTCTTCTTCTTCTTCTTCTTCTTCTTCTTCTTCTTCTTCTTCTTCTTCTTCTTCTTCTTCTTCTTCTTCTTCTTCTTCTTCTCTCTCCTCTTCCCCCTCTATCCCCCTTTTCTTCCCTCTCCTATTTCTCCTTCTCCTTCTCTTTCTCTCTTTTTTAAAATACACGGACAGGGTCTGGAGTGAAAGTACAGCAGCAGGTAGGGCATTTGCCTTGCACACGGCCGACCGGGTTTTGATTTCCAGCATCCCATATGGTCTCCCAAGCACCAGGAATAGTTCTTGAGTGCAAAGCCAGGAGTAACCCATGTGCATTTCCCGTGTGACCCCAAAAAAGAAAAAATAAACAAACAAGGACAATATATGGAGAATTTATAAATTCTCAATTAAAAAATTCATAATAGTAGAGTCAGTCATTTATCACATTTGTCTTTTGAGTCCACATAGTTAGCTATGTAATTTATTGTTCTAAAAACCTTTTTTAAAATTCAATATTTTAAATCAACAAGTGGTTATTATGATCAAGTTAATCAGGAATCCCTCTTAGCCAGGAATCCAGGGTCACTGAGAATAGAATGTGATTCAGACTATCTCATGCGACAACCATTAACATCTTGTTCACTAAGGATTATGTCAAGCCTGCACCAGGGAGTATCCACTTTCAAAGGTGCCTCATTTCACAGTTGGATACTTTTAGAAGGTCACTGCAGATCACCTGAAACATCTGTTCTTAGTATTAAAGTCTCTCCACTGGACAATTCATTTCAAGCTATTCTGCTTCATCCCGAATAAGGATTCCAAGTGATAGAATAAGATGGAGACAGAGTTTATAGGACTCCCGATCTTTTCCAAATTTATATCAGAATGGACATCACTTAGTATTGGACTAGTCATACTGAAGAGAAATTATCTGAAAGGCTTGCATACCAAATTTGAATTAGGTTTGAAACATTTAGAAGCAATTGACATACTAGCCATTTAAGATAGGCGTATTACTGAACAGATGAGTGATTACTTGAACAAATGTAATAGTGGAACATGATTATATACAGCAAGAGTGAGTGTAAAACTAATATTTCAGATTTAGTTATGTTTGTTTATTAATCATTCAGTCTTAGATTCACTTCAAGAATTTGAAAACCATTTTTGGTTGTTGTTAGCCTGTAGACAAGAGTAAATTCATAACATTATTGTGTGATTTAGACCTACGCCTGTGAAAACCAAGGCATTTTGTGAACACACTTATGTGTCAAAGGTCATCATATGTAATTGACTCAAAGTCAGTCAAGTATAAAAATAATTCATTAATGGAACTCTCAAAGCAGCACCCTTAATGTTGAATATCCTTTATTCTGAATATTTTTACAGTCTTAAATACACTGGCCATTGGTTTGGTTGATAGGCATTGTTTTCAAGTGATTAGGCAGTAGTTATTTTAGTTGTGTTTAAGTTAGTAACTAAGTAGGAATAGCAAAGGAACGCTACTATAACAGGTTAAATTTACATGATATTTGCAGGCAGTTACCTCTCTCCTAACCCTCACTGTCAGGTATCAATCTGTTCCGCTAGCCTCATAGAGGTAAGGTTCAATTTCAGCATAACTCTTCTCATTTAATGCTCCGTGGATACTAATGACTCAAATAAACATGTGAGTCACTAAAGAAATTTAAAATCCACTACTGCCATCTTAGTAAGGATCTGTTTTTAAATTTTAACTGTGTTAAACATAAAATAATAAAATGTGTGGCTTATTTATGCAATGAACTAAATGCCTGTGTCCTTTAAAAATTTAAACCTAGAAGCTCCCACATGGCCACGATCCAGAGACACACAGAGAACTCGGACCCGAGCAACTTGCGGCAGAGATGACCCGGGACTTTGCAATAGCCCTTCTCTGCTGGGCCGCTCCAGACGGGGGCAGGTGTCATCCCACCACCTGCCCCCAAGAGCTCCAGTGGTCTCCATTTTATAGAAGCCAGCAAGAAGCACCAGCTCCCACATGGCCACCATCCAGAGACACACAGGAATCTCGGACCCGAGCAACTTGCGGCAGCAATTTCTTCAGACCCTCATTATTAAAATCTTAGAATTCCTAAAGCACATGGCCGCTTTTGCGGTCGTGCGACCTTATATTATATCCATAACAAGCAAACAAAACACATTTTCTAGCAATTGTATTTTCGGCAGGTATGAGGGGAGATAGGACTGGCCTCCAAGTATGGAAGGTAACTAAAGTAGAGAAAGGATACCTTGCAAATTGCCACAGAAGCAGGGGGAGGTATGGAAGGTGGGGGAGGAGGAATTCTGGGGATTTTGGTGGTGGAAATGTGCACTGGTGAAGGGATGGATGTTGTATGACTGTATGATCGAAGTTCAAACATGACATTTTTGTTTCTGTATCTCACAGTAAATTAATAAAAAAATTAAAAAAAAATAAAAGAAAGTGTAAAATCAAATATAGTTTAAAATAAAAACTCCCAGAGCACTAAACAGGTAAAAAATAAATAAATAAATACATAAAGACATACCAATACATTCTCAAAGATAAAAAAAATATTAAAAACTAATATGCAATATAATGTTATATGTAGTTAGATATTTGAACTTTAGTAAGTGCTTAGGTTTTCCCATGCCCACATGAAGTTCACCAGTTCCTTTTACAGAAAAGACTGTGGAGAGAAACTGCGTCTCTTTTGCAGTGTGAGAACAGACTGAGAATGAAAAGTTACTCTATGAACTGGGAAGAAAATCTTTAACAGACACCAAATCAGTTAGCTCCTTGAACTTTAAAGTCCTGATAAAATCTGAAAACTAAATGTATGTTGTTTTCATTTTATCTACTTTATGGAATACTCTTATATTGTGCTGAATTAATCCAAAAAGTTTACATTAAATATAAAGTTACATATGAACATTGATTTAATTTCACTATTTTACAGGATAAGTAGTACATACCAAGGCCTGTAGGGCTATGAGTGAAGGAAAAACACAGATTATATGGTAATTCATTTTCATGAGACTATAACAAAGACATTCTAAGTATATAGAAAACACTGCCGGGTGAGCCTCAGAGATAAAAACTATCTATGAAATTGATAGAACTGTGCTCATGTTTGCACAGATGAATGATTGGCATATATGGAGATGCATATAGAAAACTTTGTAAGTATAATGGAAGTGCTGAGCTATAAGGCAAATACCAAGCCCAGAGGAAGGCATTTTAATGATATCAAGTAAAAGTAGAGGAAAAAAAGATGCTAAGTGAAAAAGAAAGATAGCACATCTTGCCTCAAATATAACTTTTCAAATGCCAAATGCTATAAGATAATGAGGTTCCACAAAAAAAGAGACATTTGATTATATGATCTAATAATTTGATATTTGTTATTGTGTGATTCAAGTCTAAAGGTATTAATTTTTTTCTCAGCTGTGCCAAGCCACAGAATGAATGTAATTTTGTTCTGATTTATAAGACAAAGCTAAAATTCTTTACACACGCAATTACCAAAAAAAAATCCATTCCATTTGGAGATGGACTGAAATAAATTACTTCGACAGAAAGAAGTCACAACTCTGGAACTTTTTAATAACAAATTATTCACTCTTAAGATGAGAGGGGCTGGAGTAATAGCCCAGCAGGTAGGACGTTTGCCTTGCACATGGCTGACCCGGGTTCGATTCCTCTGTCCCTCTCGGAGAGCCTGGCAATCTATGGAGAGTATTCTGACCACACGGCAGAGCCTGGCAAGCTACCGGTGACATATTCGATATGCCAAAAACAGTAACGACAAATCTCACAGTGGAGACGTAACTGGTGCCCACTCGAACAAATCGATGAGCAATGGGGTGACAGTGACAGTGACAGTAAGATGAGAGAAATTTGAGTAGATGTACAAAGCTCTTCTTTAGGGAAAGGTTCATAATGTGATTTTATATATTCTAAAGAATGTAGTATCAGAAAAAATAATAGGAATTAGTAATTAATTTATCTGTATATGGATAAAGAAGTCAGGCTTGTTTGTGTGGGGTCACACCTAGCAACCCTCAAAGTTCATTTCTAGCAGAGGCCCCTTAGGCTTGAATAAGGGTAGGTCATGTGTATTGCAAGTACCTATACTCTGTACTATGTCTCCAAGTACCCTATTCTCTATATTATGTCTCCATTTCCGAGAAATGAGGTTGTGTCTTTTCCTTTACTATAGAAGAGATAAGACTAGAAATATGGATAAAGAAGTCTTTTTGTGAGCAATTAGGCATACAGAGAACACATAGCTTGAAGGACAATAGTCATGTTGAAATCTAAATAATTTAGACCTGGGAGATTATTTTTATTTGGAAAAATCAGAGAAGTATGTGAGATTTGGGGGAAAAATATCGTGGTGAGAGAAACTCAGATCATTCCTTAGCGGTCTAGAGAAGTCTACATATAGAACGATTCCAGAAAGCAACAAACTCCAAAACAAAAGCAATGTGAAAGATTATTACTAACCAAAATTAACATATGCTAGTTTATATTTTAGAGATAGAGGAAATATAAAAAAATGATTAAAAGGGTACATATATGGGTGAATCTAAATTTAAATAATAATTTATTATTTTATATAGTTACAGTTTTGGTAGGAGTAAAAAACATAATAAGGTAGAAATTTGAAGCATGAAAAATTGAAGTTGTAGTTTCTGGACCTCCTCAATTTGCTATCAATTAGGAAAAATTAACAGAAAATATTATAGTCAAGTCAAAAATTTAGTTACCTAATGATAGTAAGGTAACTTACTATTTGGTTACACTAAACACAAATAGCAAAACAGTGTAGACATAGAGTAAATGCTTACTTATTTAAAATATGAAATAAATATAAGTTAAAACTACTTGTAATTATAGTTTATTTTTCTAAATATAGCTAGAGTATTTTGGTTCTGATTTTGTTTCATTATGATATTTTTTAAAACTGAATATACAAGAGGTTTAAAATTATAAAAGTTTTTGTCAAAATGAATAAAGAGTTTTATCAAGGAGAAAGAAAAATTAGAGCCAAACAACAGAGGTATTTTACCAGTTGGACATAATATAATTATCCACACAATATTATGTAGTATTATAATCAACAAAATATCAAAATTTATACATGTAAAAATTATAAAGACAAAATTTAAATTTACAGATAAGAAAAATACTCCTGTTCTTTCTAAATAAATCACTTTGTCAAGTTATAATAAAGCTTTCAAGTTATATTAATTTGAAATTCAAAAATTAAAATGAAAACGTCAATAAAAATTTAAAGTTAAAGGAGATAGTATGTTGTCTAATTTATTCACAGAGATGCCTTGCCTGAGTCTTCCAGAGAATACTGGCCCAATTTTGGGAAATCATCTCTCTTCTATACTCTTTTTTATAAGAGTTTAGGATGATACAAACATTATTGAGGGTCACTTAGCACATACCAAATATGTTAGAAGTTATTGCATTTTTGGACTCAACTTAAAATTTACACTGGTTAATTTCCTTTTGGGATTTAACCTAAAAAGGAGAATATCTGAATATCAGAATTTCTGCATCATCATGTTCATTGACTCATTATGCTATTATTTTGAAACCTAAATGTAGAGATAAATCAACTATAGTGACTACATTCAACTAACTTAATTGACAGAATATAGTTATATACAGGCTGTATATTGTTTACAAAATAAGAAGTATTTCAAATTCCAACGCATTTTTAATTAAATGGTTAAAATACAAACATAAAATACATTTATTATTATTATTATTATTATTATTATTATTATTATTATTTTGCTTTTGGGGTCAGACCCGGTGATGCTCAGGAGTCACTACTCCTGGCTTTGCACTCAGGAATCAATCTTGGCGGTGCTCAGAGGATCATATGGGATACTGGGGATAAAACCCAGGTTGCCCGCGTGCAAGGCATGCCCTACCTGCTACCTGCTGTGTTATCGCTCCAACCCCAAAATACTTTATTTTTTAACAATAGATATTTAAATATATTTTGGTTGTTTTATTTGGGGGCCACAAATAGCTGTACTTAAGGCTTACTCCTGGGCTCTGGACTCAGGACCCCCAAAGGTACATAAAAATATATAATGTTCATATGAAGAACAAGTTATTACTGATGTTCTCTTTCATGCATTTTCTATGTTTTACAGTTAAAAGCACATAATTGGCATTATTATGTTATTGTACTAAAGTGATGCTCATTATTGCTGTTAGTGGCATATTGGAAATGAATTCTACTGGCTTGCAAGGCTTCATTACTGCATCTTTTATTACTTATTACTTATATACTCAGGACTATCATATTATATGCCTGAAACTGATCTGGCTTCATTTTTAATACTGCTGAAATCCGAGCATGCTAGAAATCTGACTTTTATTACAAAAAACTAGCTATTAAACATTTTCTACACATAACAGCTCTAAGGAAAAACAAAGATATTTCAGATAATATATTTAGTAAACAGTACACAATTTTTATGGTAGAGCTAGTTAGATGTCTATATATTTATTTCCTCAAAAATAATAACAGTTATATTTAATAGCTAGCAAACATTCTTTTCATGACTCTTATTTCGCTATTCTTGTCATCTAATTTGCCAGTTAAGTCAAGTTGCTTTTATTTATTCGTTTTTTTGTTTAATGTTTACTCTTATATAGTTATGCAAAAGATCCTAGTTAGATATACACCTTTAGTACTCGATATTTATGAAGTAAACAGGTCCTAGAGTAATAACTATGCATTTGGCTGCACATAATAACCACAAAAATGAGAGATATATAAGCATCACACATATTAATAGAGCCACATCTTGCTGGGAAGAACTCCATCTTTTTAAATCACAGGTGCTAATGAGACCATACCTGCTGAGAGAGAAAGAAAAGCTAAATATTTTATATAGATATATGGGTACAATAGAACACTGCAGACTTTGTTCTACTGTTAATGAATCTAATCAATGAAGACTAAAAGGTGATTTTCAGAATATGACTTAGGTATTTTAAAATGGTTTTGAAGGGCTTGTGTAAATGTGTTTGTAGATATTTTTGGTTTAGCTTTTGCTTTCCCCAAAACAAGTTTTCCGAATCATAGATAACTATAACTATAACTTAGTGTTACTCAAAAGCACATTGAAAGCAAAAGCTAAGTTATCTAGAAGCTACTTAGAATTGCAGCTTCTTAGACCCCAAACTAACCTTTCTGAAGCAAAATACACCTTTTAACAGAATACACAGGTAATATCTATTGGAAGTTTCTGAACTTTAGTGGTATGTAAACACTGGTGCTAAGCATGGTGATGGACCCTTGTACACATGAAACTATCTTTAATGGTATCGTGTATCACAGTACCTCAATAACAGAGATAAAAAAAGGAAGTGTTATTTAATACATCCTCATTTTCCTCATAAGACATAATTTCCCTTGTGTCATATTAACACCAAAATTTTGCAAACCAAAATTTTAATGAATGTACTTTATATTACATTATTCAAACATTTTTCACACCACTGCAGAGTTGTAAGAGAACAATGAAGCGATACAGACATTTTCTTGCACACTATCAATGTGGGTTCAATCCCTGGTATCTGGTAACCCACACGGCCCCAGAGCTCTCCAGTAGTCATCCCTGAGCACAGAACTAGGAGTCATCTTGGCACAGACTGGTATGGTTCAAAAAATGTTTTTTTTTAATAAAATAAAATAACATCTTTTAGATTCATACTTAACTGAATATGTTCTGTAACTATTTTGATAATTAGAAAGGGGATTGAATTTTATTTGTGATATAGTGCTAATGAGGCATCTCTATGTGCCTTCATTTTCTAGATTATAACTACAGTTACTGTTATTTTTTTTAAATGTATATTTAAGAATTACATTGGGCCAGGGCAATAGCACAAGAGGTAAGGTATTTGCCTTGCATGTGGTTGATCCGGGTTCAATCCCCGGCATCCCATATGGTTCCCCAAGCACCGCCAGGAGTAGTTCCTCAGTGCAGAGCCAGGAGTAACCTCTGAGGAAAATTGGGTGTGACCCAAACAGCAAAAAAAAAAGGAAAAGAATTACATTACTAGCATTTGTTAATAAAACCACCTGGCATGCACTAGCTAATATACAAGTCAGGGGTCAGAGACAGGATAACAGCAAGTAGAGTGACTGCCTTGTATGCAGCCAAACCAGTCTCAATTCTCAGCACCAACATATGGCCCAACAAGTCTTGCCAGGGAATGATCCCTGAGCACAGAGTTAGAAGTAATCCCTGAGCACCCTAAATATGGCCCCCAAATAAAGCAAAAAGTCTTTAGTCAGATTAATTTATTATCTTACCTAGTAATTATTATTCTGTTAACCACTAAAGAACGACTTTCCCTAATATTGTTATGAAATAACTTACACCTGTGCATCTTAATTGCCCAAGTCAAAGCACTGTATGCATAAAATCAGTTTTGGTCATGTAAACTGAGCACCCATTGGAAAACTTTTAGAGAATAATTATGTGTTAAACCGGATATATCGTACAAGGTTTTAGGCACATTATCAATCCAGGTTTAATCTCCAGCACTTCATCTGGTCCCCTGAGCACTTCGAGGTGTGATTCCTTAGCACATAGCCATGAGTAAGCCCTGCGCAATGTCAGGTTTGGACCAAAGCAACCATACAAAATAAAACTCCAAAGAATAATTATATATTATGCATTTTTCAAGCACTATGTCACTGTCATCCCGTTGCTCATCGATTTGCTAAAGCAGGCACCAGTAACGTCTCCATTGTGAGACTTCCTGTTACTGGTTTTGGTAAATAGAATATGCCACGGGTAGCTTGCCAGGCTCTTCTGGGCAAAGGAGAGGGATGGAGGAATCGAACCCAGGTTGGCTTCGTGCAAGGCCCTACCTGCTGTGCTGTTGCTCCAGCCCAAGCACTATAAAAAAAAATAATAATTTGTCTTTTCTATAAAGGTTGGAAGTCAGAGTGATGTTACAGTGAATAATGCATTTGCCTTGCATGCGGGGGACCTGAGTTTGATTCCCAGCATGCCCCATGATCCAGGAAATGCCAAGAGGTTGTTCCTGAGGGCAGAGGCAGGAATAATCCCTGAGCACTGAGTCAGGAAAGGTTAATTGCTAAAATGCTTTATTTGATCAGTCCATGGGGGAAGTTTCTGATTCCATAATTTTAAAGAATAATAATTTTATTAAAGTATCATGATTTACAAAGTTATTCCCAGTTGAGTGTTAGACATGCAACACCACCACCAGTGTCAATTACCCTCAACCAATATTCCTAGGTCTCCTGCCCTACCCCCACTACCCCTCAGCCTGTCATCTTGACAAGCTCCTTTTTAAGTTCAGTTGTTAAAGTTCGAGTCTCATGATTTCAGCATTGTTGACTCTGTGGTTTGGACATTTAAGTCTTAACAGTTTAAGTCATTCAACTGTTAAGACGGTTGATGTAGCTGTGAGTCCATAAAAGTTTCTTATATCATCTTTATAACAGTTGGAAAATAGCTAATGAAAGAGAGACATGTATCTTTTTTTTTTAATTTATTTATTTTTAATTAGAGAATCACCGTGAGGGTACAGTTACAGATTTATACACTTTTGTGCTTATATTTCCCTCATACAAAGTTCGGGAACCCATCCCTTCACCAGTGCCCATTCTCCACCACCCGTAAACCCAGTGTCCCTCCCACCCTCCCCAATCCCATCTCCCCCCCACCCCACCCTGCCACTGTGGCAAGGCATTCCCTTCTGTTTTCTCTCTCTAATTAGCTGTTGTGGTTTGCAATAAAGGTGTTGAGTGGCCGCTGTGCTCAGTCTCTAGCCCTCATTCAGCCCGCAACTCTCTTCCCCCACATGGCCTTCGACTACAATGTAGTTGGTGATCGCTTCTCTGAGTTGACCTTTCCCCGGAACGTGAGGCCAGCTTCGAAGCCATGGAGTCAACCTCCTGGTACTTATTTCTACAGTTCTTGGGTGTTAGTCTCCCACTCTGTTATTCTATATACCATAGATGAGTGCAATCTTTCTATGTCTGGAGAGACATGTATCTTGACTCTAATTTTAAGCAAATGACAAAAGTATAATCCCCTAAATTTTATAACTTTCAAAATGACAATATAATCAATAATTATTAAATTTGGTATGATCTTGTAATCAGAAAGGTCTATAGAATTGTTTTTGATCCTCAGTGATCTGTAAGTAATGTTTAGAAATCCCCTAGGCACTGGTATATCATAAACACTCTAAATAACAGAATGCTTTTGTTCAGTTTGTACTAATCTAAATCTGTCTTCAATACTATTGATATTTAAAAGCAGTGTGATTTACAATAGCAAAATTCCAAACATAAATTGCAAATTGCTTATGCAAATAAATCAAATATGGCATGTTATTATATGGTGGAAACTGACTAGGAGATGTAAATAAATATTGCTGACCATATTTTAAAAAAAATATTTTATGTGTAACTGCATTTAAATCGTATGAAAAAATCGACTTAAAGTGATGATCATGTGATTATATTTTATGCTTTGCTTTAAATTTTTTTCTAATGGCTAAAATCATATCACATCATACATAGTACTGTAAAAGCATTTTTATAAATAAATTTCAAATTAGTTTTGAAATTATAGATTTAATGTAGAATATAAAATTGTTTAATATATTTACATATGTGTATATTTTGAAACCACTTAAAAATATATTTGTTCAATAATCAATAGATTATATAACTGTTTTCAATCATAAACTGATTTACCATTTTAATATGAAATTTTAATTTTCTAATAGGATTTCTATAGATCAAATAGCATTTCAACCCTGAAATAAAAGGCTATTCACTTTGTTTGTTTGTTTGTTTTGCTTTTTGGGTCACACCCGGTGATGCACAGAGGTTACTCCTAGCTTTGCACTCAGGAATTATTCCTGGCGGTGCTCAGGGGACCATATGGGATGCTGGAAATTGAACCCGGGTTGGCTGCATGCAAGGAAAACGCCCTACCCGCTGTGCTATTGCTCCAGCCCTGGGTATTCATCTTGTAAAAATTTTTTTATACTGTGAAAAGCAAAGACATATTTGATAATTAAAATATAATGATATCAGCAAATAAATTGAAGTATTAGTGGTCCACAGAAGGGTTAAATTTTTACAATGTTCTTTCATTAAAGGTAAGATTTATGAATACAAATATTCATATTCATTAAATATTGATATTAATCAGTGATTCATTAGTGTGTTCAATATAAGTAGCATGTCTAATAATTCACTCCTACTTTGAATATTACAGCTGTGATTTTTAAAACAATGAAAGTAGTGGTGAATAAATGACAGATGGCATCAGTTCTTACCTCATGTATCAAACTGTTTCTTATTGTATCATATACGCATGTCATTTTTGATAAAGCCATGTTGTGTTCTATTACAATTAGAACTTATAATTGCACAGCAGAGGCTGGTAAGCAATTTAATTTCAAAGCATCTTAATATGTTGACATATGAAGCCTAGGATACAAATGCAAATTTCAAGCTACATAAAAATATTCTGTATTTTTATTAGTAAAATTGCAGTATTTCTTGACATCTATATCCAATTGTCCTTGAACTATTTAGGTAACAATGAGATTTATTGTAATATGTCTCTTCTTTCAAAGTGAAACTTCATTTCCCCTTTTTTATAAAATGTGCTCTTATGTATGTAAGAAGTCTTTAATTAAAAAAAAATTGGCCAGGAGCACATTGAAAGGTGTCAGGGTTTACTCCTGGGTAAGCTCCCATTGATCACTCTGGACTGGGTGTAGGGGGAACCATATGAAGTGCCTGGGACCAAAGCAATGGTGACAGTATGCAGGGCAAGTAGACTACCAGCTATATTCTAGACTCAAGAGAACATTGATTATTGAAATTTGGGTCACCTTCATTGAAGATACAGCAGCGGAACTAGTATCATATCACAGTGGTGAATGACACTTTCATTTCAAATGAATAATAGTCGGGTTTGGGTTTCTGGGGAGACTGGAACGCATGTTTTGTCGGACGGGTTCAGTCAAGAAGAGTAGAGTTCCCAGAGCACCATAGGGTAGGATTCTAAACCCCCAAACAAACTGGAAAAATACAAGAAAATTAATTTTAAATAATAGTAGAATTTTTGACCCAATAGATCCCGAGTGACTTAAGTATAGAATAAGTCATAAAAATAGTGATTAGTTTAAGTAAATATCTATTTTAAAACTTCATTTGTTAACTGAAGTCTACTTAATATATATGTCAGTGAAAATCAGGCATTGTTCTTCTGTTGTTGAGGAGTTAGCAGAACACGAAGTGCTGTGCTTGGGGATAACATGTGACCGGGGTTGAACCCAGGCTTCTTCTTTTTTTTTTTTTTTGCTTTTTGGGTCACACCCAGCGATGCTCAGGGGTTACTCCTGGCTCTGCACTCAGGAATTACTCCTGGCGGTGCTTGGGGGACCATATGGGATGCCGGGGATTGAACCCGGGTCGGCCGCGTGCAATGCAAACGCCCTACCCGCTGTGCTATCGCTCCGGCCCCGAACCCAGGCTTCTTACATGAAAGCATGGACTCAGCTCACTGGAATCTTTCTCCAGAGCATAAAAGTCACATCCTCAGGAAAATCCTTCCCCTGCCCAAATTAATTGCACCAGCACAAAAAATAAAACATCAATTACATTACATAGTTGACAAAGCTATAAATTTCATCAAAGTGTGCTGATTACAAAATTACACGTGTAAGTTTTAAAATAATTTACAAACTTGCAGTTTACTACATTTTCATTTCAGACAATAGCAGACCATGCTTTTATTTAAATCTGGATTCGATTTTTAATAGAGAATATTAGGAAGAAGAGGAAGAAGAGTTCTACATTGATACTGTCATGAATACTTAATGAATAATTCTTAAATAATTATTTAGTATCACAGACAAATATAATTTCATGTTTTCAAACAATCACCCAGAGATATGACTTTGGCATGACTCTGTAGTTATAAAAAAAATAATTCTCAAGGACTAATGCAACTTTTTCCGCCTGTTAGGCAAATGTGTAACAGGAATTAATGCATTTGACTTGCAGGTGGCAAACCCCAGATCAAACCCCAGTACTGCATACCCGCTTAAACAGTGAGAGAGGCCCCTGAAGTCAGCACCACAGACTGACTGAGTACTGCCTTTATTGGCTCAAGCCTCTTCCTCTACACTCCAGAATTTCTTAGTTTAGTTATTACAATGCATTAGGTTTTTAGCAATCTCTCAAAAGAAAAATTTTTAACATCCAGATAGTACCCAATACTTGTACTGAAAACATGCATAAAAATACATTTCCAGAGTCATCAACTTGGTGCTGGAGCAATAGTGCATCGGGGAGGGCATTTGCCTTGTACAAGAGTGACCTGGGTTCCATCCCAGGCATCCTATATGGTCCCCCAAGCATTGCCAGGTGTAACTCCTGAGTGCAGAGCCAGGAGCAAATCAAAAAGCTGTGTTTCCATAATACATGTGTGTACCTTCATGCATAAGTATGTGAACCTCTGAGCATCATTGGTGTGACCCAAAGAGGAAAGAAAAAAAGAACAAAAAGCAGAATCATCTACTTAAGGCATATTATCTCAAAATCATGTTTCTTCTGTCATTGTCATCTAATATTATCCAATCTATTGGTTACATCAGTAACCCTACTAGACAGGGAAGTGGCAGTTCCAGGATTTCAGTGGCCAGTGTGATATATTTTAGGAAACAAAACATAGCAGCTATCTAAGTATACTTCTACAATGAAGATAGATTTCTCATTTAATTTCCAGAAAATATGTCACAAGTAAATTAAAGGATCATATTTTCAAATGATCCAGTGTTGCTAGCTGCATCCCTGGAATATGCAGGAATTCAACATTAAATGGCATACTGCATAACAGAAATGAGGATATAGGATATAGTAACATCAAACTCCTTATTCATTGAAGAAAATAATTATTTTTATTGTTTCCTCAAAATAGTATTCTATAATGTATTTAATATTTTAAATAAATACAACTACCTTAATTAACAAACAGAAATGAAAGTCTAATCTTGAACCAGGTACCAGAGGAATTGGAATTTAAATGACACCGATAAAAGAGTCCATATCTTTTACTCTGTTGATTCAATAAAATTAAAGGCATGGATGTCAAAAGTAGAAAGATGCAGAGTAAGGAATTGGAAAAGCACATTGTTTAGTTTTGTGAGTAATGAATATGAATGATATTTTTTCATCAGAACTAAGCCACAGTTTTGTTGTTTTTCTTAATCCTGATCTTGTACTTTAGATTTCTGGAAGTTTTAAATGACTGACTTCCCTCTTATCCAATGTCCACACTAACAAATATGAAAATAAAAGCAATACAATACATTCAGTGAGATAAAGTCATTGTGTGTTTCTTAGTATTTATTGGTATTAAATTTTCATATTAACATGAAAGTTCAGTGTTCACATACTTATGCATGAAGGTACACACATGTATTATGGAAACACAGCTTTTTGATTTGCTATATTTTCTAAATTTTTGTGTTCAATGGTTTTATTTTCACTTTATATCACAGTTCACAATTATATGACATAATATAGCTTGTAATATGTAGTTAGCATTTAATATTATTCCAGTATTTGCTTTATTTAGCATAAATTTTAAAACTAGTCTTATAACCGTGTCACTTTTTTTATTTACTTAGGAAAAACTTGTTGAAAAGTAAGAATTTGTGAAAATATTATACATTTATTAACTTCCTAAAAATTGATAGAAACATCTGGAAGGATTGCTGGTTTTCATTTAACTATATATATATATGTGCATATATTATGTAACTGGTCAAAATATTGAAAGCTTGATTTTAGCTTTTATTTTAAATCAGAAAAATATGGTACCAGTTATTAAAAATTAATTTCATAACTTATTAAACTAAAGTTCTTTTGAAAACTATTTATTAGTCATTTAAATAATTTCTTTTACACATTTTTAAAATAATTTTATTTACTAGTTAATATTTTGTTGACTTGTGTTCTAGTAAAGTAATACTAAACTATAATGACATATATTGAAATCATGTTATTATTCCTTACTTTAAAATAGCTGTTCTATTGTTAAATATTATCAACATCTTTGCATGTAATTCTTCAGTTATACTACAATCTTATGTTTCAACGTTATTTCTTACCACATTCATATATTTACTCCAAAATCAATTTAGTTTTAGTAAATGCAGAATTCAATTAGAAAGTGTGTCAAAGAAATTTATTGAATATTTTATTTACTTTCTCCAAGAGAAAACATTTTTAGATTTTAAATCTTTCAGTAAAAATGTATGTGATTATTTTAGTAGTAATTTTGTTCAACAAAAATGTTTTTCTATAAAATATCACCTGATAAATATTAGTATTTTTATTTTTGCTTTTCAAAAATAATGCATCATAAACTACCTTATTGTATATCATATTATTTCTATTTGTTCAAGGCAGAAGAGATTACATTTTAAATCATAACCAAAATTTTACTGCTAAGTTTGTCTGCTAAAATGCATTTTCAACTGCCTTTCTTCTTCAGTACATACGGACAAGAGAAGTGTAGAACAGATGTAGGGGCATTTGACCATATGCCTCACTCTAGATGTTTTAATTGAGCAAATGATACCAATAATTTTTACATTAACTCAGTGACTATTTCATATGTGGATATATAGATGGATTAACATAAGTTGCATCATTTGATTGTATAGATTGTTTAGCAATTGATTGTTTAGTAATTTGAATGCATAGATAATTTAACAATTGAGTAATTTAAATTACTACTGTTGCTATTATTGCTTTTTTCTCTATCAAACTTTCTTTCATTTCTTCTTTCTCCCGACCTCTCTTCCCCTTCCTTCCTTCCCTCCTTCCCTTCCCTTCTTTCCCTCGGTCTCTCCCTCCCTCCTTTCCCTCTGTATCTCCCTCCTTCCCTCTATCCCTCCCTCCTTCCTTCATTCCTATTTTTACTAGTTAATTCCTTCTTCCCTCTTTTCCTTCCCTCCTTCCTTCCTTCCTTCCTTCCTTCCTTCCTTCCTTCCTTCCTTCCTTCCTTCCTTCCTTCCTTCCTTCCTTCCTTCCTTCCTTCCTTCCTTCCTTCCTTCCTTTCCTCCCTCCTTCCTTCCTTTGCTCCTTCCTTCCCTCCTTCCTTCCTTCCCTCCTGCCTTTCTGCCTTCCTCCCTTCCTGCCTTCCTGCCCTCCTGCCCTCCTGCCTTCCTGCCTTCCTGCCTTCCTCCCTCTCTCTCTCTCTCTCTCTCTCTCTCTCTCTCTCTCTCTCTCTCTCTCTCTCTCTCTCTCTCTCTCTCTCTCTCTCTTCCTGTCTTCCTTTCCTGGTGGTGCTTAGGGCTCACCCCTAACTCTGGGTTCAGAGATTACTCTTGGAAAAGTTCTAAGGATGTGTGTGGTTCTGCCCTTCAATCCTGGGTCTAGGTCAGCCATATAAAGGCAAGCAAGCACTTTAAGTGTTGCAATCTCTCCCATACCTTCACTTCTTAATTTCCTTAATTCTCCTTTAAAAAGTGATTTTATTTTCCTACTGTATTGCCTAATAAATAATTATGGAAATAAAGACAAACGTTTAGCTTTACTATAATCCTTGGAAGGATGCTATTGGTTAATGAAGACATTTGAGAAATGCCTCGGTATAAAGAAATGACATTAAATTAATAGCTGATCAAGCTGAGGTCCCATACAGCATACCCATCGCATAACGTATGAATAACCTAATTTAACTCTTAGGTTTCATAAGAAGTGAAAAGGGAAGGCTATGTAATAGTCAATTGCATAATAAGTTACAATTTTGGGAAAAATGCTTTCCACTTGTTGTGACTTTTGACTTCGGAAAAAATTGAGAAAGTGTTCTCTTTCTACAGCATAGGCTAACTACCAAGTGGTCCCACTGCCCTACAGAAGAGCAGGAGAAAACTGATCAAATAACAAACAAAAAACTCATGCAGGGCTGGAGCGATAGCACAGCGGGTAAGGCATTTGCCTTGCTGACCCAGGTTCGATTCCCAGCATCCCATATGGTCCCCTGAGCACCGCCAGAAGTAATTTCTGAGTGCAGAGCCAGGAGTAACACCTGTGCATTGCCGGGTGTGACCCAAAAAGCAAAAATAAAAACAAATCCCCTTGCAAACAATGCCAGGTGATTTTCAATCTCCAAAAGTGCATGCAATGTTTTCTTCAGAGACATTTGCAATGATGTTAATATCAGCACAGTCAATTGGGACAAGAAGTAATGTAAAGTGAATATTAAAATGAATAATAAGTACATTGTGACATAATAATAAAAATGGATTATTATTCAGCAATGAGAATAAACAAAATAATGCAGCATGGAAGAACAGACAAGTTCAGAAATATAATTTTGAGGGTAAGATATCTGATAGAAGTTGCCCCCTCCATGATTTAGTTTACATTCATTTCAAAAAGCAAGCTAAAATACTGGTGTTTCAGAGCTTAGGGCTGTGCTCTTTCCCCCTTAGAGTTGGATGAGAAAGATCTGGGTGTCTCAACTGCCCAAGGCACCTCCTCTCAGATTCATAGGAAGAATTTAACTCACAAAACCCATCATGCTATTCCAATATTCATAAGCTTCTCTACGTTGCTACCCCATGCCCACGGCCCACACAACCCAGCTGCCAGACCTGATGTGGAAAGCTCTAGGAGCCTGGTGCTGTTCACAGGTGCAATCCCCAAAAGTCAGTAGACACTTCTTTATGGAACAGAAGCCTCAGGCCTGTTGTTTCAAGACTGCACAATCTTTGGGCATGTTTCTAGCATTGAAAAATGACTGAACCATCAGTTAACTTTGTTCTTTGAAATTAATAGATGTGTATGTAAATCATTTGAAGTGTGTGTGTATGTGTCTTTGAGAGGGTGAAATAATATAACATCAGTTCATTCTTTATATTATATTGTTGAGAGTGAAGTGAGATTTAGAGATCGCTGAGAGTAGGCACTTCTGGAATGTTCTTTTTTTTTTTTTTTTTTTTTTTTTTTTTGCTTTTTGGGTCACACCCAGCGATGCTCAGGGGTTACTCCTGGCTTTGCACTCAGGAATTACTCCTGGCAGTGCTTGGGGGACCATATGGGATGCCGGGGATCGAACCCGGGTCGGCCGCGTGCAAGGCAGATGCCCTACCCGCTGTGCTATCGCTCCGGCCCCTGGAATGTTCTTTTTTAACCGGCATAATGTTTATATATTCAGGGTGCTGTGATTACTCACGTAGTTGTGCAACTTGATATGTGCATTTTTTTATTATGGGTGTCTTATTATATGATTAAAAACATCAATTTTAAAAATGACTTGAATCTTCTTTTTTTCAAATCAGGCTGTCTTTCCTCACCCTGCAGATTGAAAGCAGCTTGCCTTCACATCCTCACTCACTAATATAGCCAGAGATCCCATAATTAGTATCTGTACAATCTGTGACTTTAATTTTACTCATGAAAAAGTCTTAACCTAGTTATACGCTTGTGTATTTGGGTATCCAAGAAACAAGAATTACAATGCTTTTAATGATCACCGACAGTATGCAGGATTGCAAATTGATGGAGCCAAAAGCAACCAAGAGAAAATTGTTTTTAAATAAAATAATTAGCTCACAACTACTAATCTTACAACACAGAAGAAACTGTATATTGAGAAAAAGAGTCATTATGGAGTGATGAATAGAAGGAGGGAGGTACATATGGAAACAGGAGGAGAGAAAGAGGCAGAAACTGTGAGATTGGGAGTTAAAGAGAACAAAGGGAGAACTATTGGAACCATATTCATTAGGTAATCGTGAATGGTGTTAGGATGAAAGTTTACACATGTAACCAGCAAAACTTAGTTTCTGGGTAAAAAAGCTGAAATATCCTCCCATGAAATGCATGTTCGGCAAGTTGTTAGTGCTGAAGGTGAAGTAACTTCATTCTTCAAAATAGTTTAAGATGGGCCAGAGATTTACTATGCGGGATAAATTGCTTAACTTGCATGAAGTTCTATGCCTGGAACTGCATATACCTGCCCACCCTATCATTTGAGCACAGAGGTAGGAGTAAGCCCTGAGAACCAACAACCAAACACAACAACAAAATTTACACCAAGCACGATAAGATAACACTATTGTAATTTTTTTAATGACAATAAATAAAAGACTAGTGGTTCAATAAATAAGGTTTAAAAATTGTGAAAGAAAATGTGATTTAATGGTTTAAATATTAATTGCCGTTAATTAGTTGTTAGGGAACTCAGGCAAAGGGATGTGAAAGTACAAATGCACAATTACAAAGATGAACTATTTATGGAGTGATGAAGTAATATAAGAGTTCATGGTAAGACACTGAAAATGCTGAAATTGAAAGATCAATGGGAAATACTAATATTTACCAGTTGGGGAGAAAGTGAAATATATCTACAATGGAGTTAAGTTGTGACTGCTTCCAATATTATGTGAAACATAATACTGAACACAATGAAGCAATTTTTAAAATTCTAAGAATAAACATTTAACTTATTTTCCAAAGTTAGCTAAGCTTGTGGTCAAAAATTTTGCAAAATAAATATATCCTTGACAAATGAAGGAAGATTCATAAAGTAAACGGCTATATCATTTGTGGAAAAAATGCTTAAATAAAACTAAGAAAGAGAACATATAAGAAATGTATGAAGCCAAGCAAGTACAATAACATATAATTAGCTCTAAAAATTGTAGAGTTGGGAAATCTAGAGCAATTATTAGAACTCTAAAAATAGAAAAATCATAGTGCTTCAATGAATAAAATATTCTTCAATAAAATATACAAACAAGGAAAAAATGACTAAGGGAACTTTAAACATAGTGAACAAGAGTGTTTTAGACAAATTACAAATTTCACAATAGCAGGATATACTTAATATGGAAAAAAGAAAAACACATTAAAGTATTAAATTAAAATAATGTATTTTAATAAATTAAAGACACATACAAAAATTAATGAGAAGAATGTATCCAAAATTGGTAATATTAAACCCATGAAATAACTATAGAATATTCTCATGTACAGCAAATAATGTCAATGAACAATCTTAGCAATCCTTAATTTTACAAACAGGCATATTAAGTAAAAGATGAAGTTAAAATATAGAAATAAAGAAAAATACACTTACGTATAACTTTACATTTATTTTGAATTCTATGGTTAATTCTACCAGTAAAATGATTTTTTTTTTTTTGCTTTTTGGGTCACACCTGGCAATGCTCAGGGCTTACTCCTGGCTCTGCACTCAGGAATAACCCCAGCAGTGCTCAGGGGACCATATGGGATGCTGGGAATTGAGCCCGGTTTGGCCATGAGCAAGGCAAATGCCCTACCCGCTGTGCTATTGCTCTAGCCCAAAATAAAATATTTTTTAATTACCTAAAGAAGTTTTTCTACTGATTGCTATTACCAATTCTGGGACTGCATCAAAATTAACTATTATATTTTTCCAGTGTTTTTATGTTGCCCAATATAAATTCACCTTGGTTGTAAAAAACTAAAGAACGCCGAGGGGCGCGAGCACTCGCGGGCTCTCGGGCGGCTCTGTCTCACCGCCTGCGTCCGGTGCCCCAGAACCGCTGTGTGTGCTGTCGGTCGAGGGCAAGCGACGGAAGGAAGAAGGAAGAAGGCCAAACTGGTTGCTCGATCCATTTATTTCATTCTCTCCCTCCGCTTCTCTCCCGCTCTCCTGGATCTCTCCCCATGGATCTGGCCCCCCAACCCACTCTTCCAGCCTAGTTAAATCTCCACAGCATGAGGCGGTTGGGGTGTACACATAGGTGTGGTCACCATCAATAGGGTAAGGTTCCTTTTCCTTAGGGGATGCTTCTCCTAGGACTTAATTCTCTTTCAGCAGGAGGATCCACCCAAGGGCAGAGTCCCAGGAATGTGTTTCTCTTCTCCTCAGCCAGCAAACACATAAGAATTCATAATATTAATTATTTTGTATGGACACAATAAGAGATGCATTAAAGCTTGTAGAATTGCTCTCCTGGGGCCATCTCAATCTCAGACTACAGTGCTCAGGCCAGATCAGTCTTTCCTATCCCTGGCAGGGTCCCAGTCTCATAATTACTATTGGATCATGACAGCATTTGTCTATGATCAAGCTCTTAACTTATAGTTAAGAATTAGGCACTTTGGCCAGGCCCATCTCGATGCCAGGGTAGCACATAACTCACCGCTTGCCCTGGATCCTTCCTGTCCCACGTCGGGGACCCTACTTTGGGGTGCTAGGAACTGAGGGCAACTGAGGCTTAAGTGGAGAAAGCAGAGGCCCGGGAGGGAATAATATTCGAGGCCAATTAATTCCCAAGTTATAAAAATATAATATTGTCTTCTTGTGTCTATACAAAACAGTCAAAGCTTTAAAGTAAATAATTCAAAAGGCACAAGAAAAGGAGAAAGGCAATATTAACTTATATAATATAAATTCAGTATCCTAGGAAGGTCTGACCTTGCAAATTAGCAGAGTCGGATTAAGGGAAAGCCGAGGATTAACTCTTTTGGGGAAGAGAGCATGGAGAAGTGATTATAGCTAAACAAAGGGATGGGAGAGATTCGGGAACACCTTGATGGGTGTGACTGAGGTAAGCCTAAACTTTGGGTAAAACCAGGACAAGCTACTTGTGGCAAGGAGGGAAAGGACAAAGTAATGTCATCCTACACTTGGTAGTCTTTAAAGCTTTTAAATATATATGTACACATATATAATATATATTATATGTATGTGATATGTATATATATATACATATATATATCACATTTTTTGGGGTCACACCCAGCAATGCTCAGGGGTTACTCCTGGCTCTGTACTCAGGAATCACTCCTCCAGTGGTGCTTTGGGGACCATATGGGATGCCGGGAATTGAACTCTGGTTGGCCACGTGCAAGGCAAACTCCCTACCCACTGTACTATCGCTCCAGCCCCGAAACATTTAAATATTATCTTTATTGTTCTAGTAAATTCAAATTCCAAAGGACATTAAATTTGCAATCATGAATATGGTTTTTTTTCACGATCACAAAATCCCATTAATCACCGATTTCTCGGGTGGGCTCAGTAACTTCTCATTTTGTCCTTTACCTGAGATCTTAGAAATCTATCTCTACTCAGCCCTCCCAAAGATGTCGCACTGGGGGCTCTTTCAGGGTCAGGGGAATGAGATACAGCTTGTTATTGGATTTAGCATATGAATACACCATGGGAAACTTGCAAGGCTGTCCCATGTGAGCAGGAAACTCTCAGAGGATTGCCAGTTTTTCCCAGAGGGAGAAGCAGGCTACAAGATATCTTCTGAGAGTCTTTCTCTGGATGTTGTGATGGGATTACAAACATGGGTTCCTCTGCCAGTAACTTCATGCATGAGGCCTGTCCGAACGTGTGGAGAGGGGCTTTGAGCATGGCTGTAGCTAGGTTCCAGTGGTCTTCGGCTGCCAGGAGCGCTGCTCAGTGTGGGGATGGAAGCTGGAGCCCATACCCTCAGAGGGGGCCCAGGGAAGAAAACCAGGCATGCGGGCAAGAGACTCTCTGCTTTGTTTTTTTTTATAAATAAAAATAAGGTAGTAAGTGTGGTGATAATATTGAGATTTTGCACCAGTTCACAGACCTTGTTTTTTTGTGAAGTAAATTTGAAGTAAACAATTTACTTCCTGGTTCCTTCCTAGTTTATAGATGAATTTCTATCTCATGGGCAGTCTTCTATTTTGTGCCAATTGTTAAATCAGACTGTTCTTTTCTTGAAAAGTACTGAAATCCCTATCATTTGTACCACACAATTACTGCTTTTTGTCTTGAAGTAACTTATCTTTGTATTGTTTTACAGAAAGTTAAGTGAAGTTATCAAAAAGGGTTCAAGGGCAGATTAGCTGTCAAGTTTGAATAAAAAGCCACAAAACATATTTAATTCATATTTTGAATTTGGAATCCTGCAGTGGGAATATTTTCAATAGGAAAGTAAGGCAGCAAATTTAAGTCATTTTGTTTTTGTGTAATTATACATGGAGGGAGTAGCATTCAGAATAATGATTAGTAACTTTACAGAAAAAAATAATAATGTTATGTCTTTTTTTTTCTCTAGATTTAATTCATGTAACTTTTTAGGTGCATACAAGTGTTAACAAAGAATCTAAATTGTTTTGTTTCTCACAATTACCATTAATAATAATGTAAAATATTAAAATGTGATGATGGAGGGATATAAACTCAATGGTCTATCATGAGTGGGTCCAAAACCAAAAATAAATATAAAATGAACAAAATAGTAAAAGTCATGTTCTGGAGGAAAGCAAAATTACTTGAAAGCATTCCTTTAATTGACTAATGATTTTTTTAAAGCAATATTTTTATTTATTGCTGTTTCTTTGTTTTTGGTCCACACCCAGCAGTATTTGGGGGCTTACTCCAGGCTTTGTATCAGGGGTCACATCTGGTGAAGTCTGCAGGATTATGTGGTTCTGGGGATTGAACTCACGCCTCTTACATGCAAAGTTTGAACTCAGCTTGTTGAACTACCTATTCAGCTCTAAAATTATCATTTTATTCTATAATTTAATGTCTCTTTAAGATTACTAAAAACATTAATTGTTCACTAAAAGGAAAGCAGAGTAGTTTCACTTAAACAGACATCTTAATTCTCTCTGCATTTATAATTTGTTAAAACTTATGTCTTGGAGAGTTTGAAAAGGAGAGAACAAAAGAAGAATTAGATGACCACTATTTGCAAAGAATATAAAAACTGATTATCCTCAGGAAAGTTCAGCTGTCATTCATCATTATTCTACTCTACGAATCCACGATAAGGAACACTCCAATGTTCACTAGAAAGTAGGCAATAAAATTGATCAGATTTTGAATTTCAGTCCAAAGTTGCTATAAATCCTCCTAAATCAGAAGTGCCAAGTGGTTTGATTAATTTCTATGCAGATGAAAATTTATCTTGGTTATATATGAAATTTATTAAATACTGGAAACAATACCCACCTATACTTTTTAATGTGATATTATCATAAGGACTAGAATAATTGTCTTAATAAACCTTCTTTGCTTATCAGCAATATAAAGGTCAAAAGAGTTCACGATCTGTTATTAACTAATCAATATTAGTTTTACACTGAGTTGATTTTATGTATATGTCTAGTTAGTAATGACAAAAATAATGCAAACAGACTTATTTGATTTACTTACTTTATGACAGTTGTCCCAGGGTTCTTATGCTAGGACATAAGAAACGTTTTGAATGACGATTGCATTACCACTGAAATGATACTTCCTTTTCTTGCCCAGCCTATACCATGGGTGTTTCTGTTTATAACTGGTTTATAGACATTCAAAATTCTGCAGAATTCAAAATTCTGAGTAGACTGAATATTTCTCACACATTATCTTGCTAATTTTTTATTTCATATATATGTACATATATATACATACATATATACATATATATATATATATATATATATACTTAATACTGCCTGTAAAAGCAAAACCATTCCCATCCATCTCTCTAGGAAGACTTTCTGTTTTGTTTTAATTTTCAATGGTGCACCTGCCTTTATACTCTGTAATTCATATTAAAGCAATGCATACTACTGTTTTGCATTTTCATTAAACAGTAGTTTCTCAGGAAAATTCTAAATATTAAGTATATGCTTTTTTACCTGTATGGATCTCCCAAACAGTGCTCAGGAGGCTCAGGACTCCTAGTTATTCTCAGGCAGTTGGACGAGAGGTTCAGTGAGAGAGCCTGAGGTTTGTGCTGCTGCTCAGGCCCTGTGATGCCCTGACCTACCCCAACAGGGCTTCAAGGCCTCCAGCACTACTTCTGAGGATGCTTAGGGAAGCATGCAGTGCAAGAGTTTGACCTGGAGTTGGTCACATGCAAGGTCAATTGGCTTAACTCTTGTATTGTCTCTCTTACCCCAATACTATATTTCTACTTTCAATTCTTTATGACACCTAGAACGTATACCAGCAAAATGTACAAGTTTTGTGCATTCATAAATGACTCATAGGAAGAACTAACAGAATTTGGATTAGTAGAATTTAAAACTAAAATTTCTTATTAAACATGTGAGCCTCAGTTTGACTTATAAGTTAACAGTTTTTTACAAATTATTATTTTCAAATGTTACAAATATGCAATGGTATGATGGGAATATAATATAAAATATAATGGTCAAGAACATAGATGAGTTGTCAAGCACTTGCCTTGTATTTGTGAGGCCCTTCATTCAGTCTTTGGCACTATAATATGTATGCTTATTATGCACCATACTTATGTTACTTATATTCCCAAGCCATTGGGGCTATTAAGAGGCAAGATTATATCTATAATAAAATTAAGAATGCCACAATAATAACATTTTCAAATCACTTATAATGTATCATATATTTGAAATTGGTTACTTCTTCAAGTAAGCCAGTAATGAAAAGTTTTCAAAGAGTTATTCATAGGAATTAAAACATAACTATGTAAAAACCAAATATTAATCAAAATTCTTGGAGACTTCATAGACATTGAAATATTTCCATATCCCTATAGCACAATATAAGAAGGATGCTTATATGCTTGACATGAAAAAGATCTTTGTAAAACCTGTGAAGGCATATGAATTTTATTTAGATAGAGGGTAATGCATAACCCAAAATAAAACATTATTTTTGTAAGTAGCATTATAGATCTGCTTAGATTTTAATTTTATCTCTGTTTCTAGGTTTTATCATTATTTGGGGTTGAGCTACAGCTGAAAGTGTTGAGAGTACTCCTAGCTTCTTGTACTGGACCACCCTATGTGGTGCTTAGGGGTTATAAACAGTGCCAGGGATCAAATATGCAAGGAAAGAACCAAAACCCCTAAATTATCTCTCTGAACTTGTCACTGTCATCCCATTGCTCATCAATTTGTTCGAGTGGGCACCAGTAACATCTCTCATTGTGAGACTTATTGTTACTGTTTTTGGCACATCCAATACACCATGGGTAGCTTGCCAGGCTCTGTCATGCGGGCATGATACTCTCAGTAGCTTGCCGGGCTCTCCGAGAGGGGCAGAGGAATCGAACAGGTCTGCCGCATGAAAGGCGAATGCCCTACTGCTGTGCTATCATTAGAGTTTAATTTCAGAGTTTACATATCCTGTATGCCTCTGGTGGGTCATTGTAAAACTAGATTTTAATAATTTTTATCCTATGAAATGCTTTGAAGTCTAAAATTTGGACTTAGTTGTATCATAACAAAGTATTCTATACATATCAATACTATTTAATGTTAAATATTTTATTAATTGGGGGAACTTTTATTTTTACGGAACAATTAATATTAGAGAGGCTAAAGAAAAACTTGAGAAAGATGAACTGAACCCTTTTAATATAGGTCAGATTAAAACCAAAAGTTGGCAGAATTTGATTCTAGCAATAATGCATATGAGTTCTACTAAGTGGAATGCTCAAGCTCTCCATTTTACGATAATGGAGAAGAGAAAACAAAGAGGAGTAATTTGTTATTCATTATCATGGGGTCAGAATATCACACCCTGACTAGGATGGCAAAAGGACGTTTTCTCTAGAAAAAATGCATATAAGACAGTGAATCCATAGGACATTTCCTCACATTACAATTTTTGAGTACTTAATGTTATTAAAAGTACACAGTAAAATAGTATCAGCAGTCATTCAGTTCTTTTAATATATTATTATATATTTTAAATATGTGATAATAAACATATAAAACTATATACATTAAATTAATATAAATATATTAAGTATAAAACAATGCATATGGTTTCATATTTATGATATAAATATGAACTATATACTGTAAATTTTAATTTATGTTCTTATTTTCCTATCAATATAAGAATTATAGGTCATATGAAAAATTGTGACTTACTTAGCAAATTATAGAATGTGAGGTTAATATAGTAAACATATAAAGGAGGTTGCAACACTCTGGAATCCAGGACTTTGAGATAAATAAATGATGACTCCATTCATTGCTCCATTTTCCCAGATACTATGAGAAAATTGGATTTTGCAGAAAGAAAGGAAGGAAGGTAGGATAGTATCTAAGTTTAGTAAAGTGAATTTGGGGCTAATATATGGTGGTTCACTAGCCCCATTTGGTATTTGTCAAGAAAAAAACAAAAGCAATCCTGGTACAATGATAAATTAGTAAAAAAATCACCCAATTTTTAAAAACATGATTTTAGAGCCAATCTGTGTGTCTCTGACATGTGTTTTATGTGCAACTTGCATAATTATTCTATGCATTATTTGTGTTCTAAGTATAATGAAGAAAATGTTCCCAAAATTTTGTCAGGAGTTAAATCAGAGAGATAGTAGAGTGGATAGGATGTTTGCCTTGTGCTTTGTACCTGTGTGACCCAGGTACAAAGCCTGGCTCCCATGTGTTCCAGAACCAGCCAGGAATGCTCCCTGGTCACTGCTGAGTGACCCCCAAACAAACAAACAAAGAAACAGAAATATCCAATGAAAATGTAACAGACTATTAAATATTCAGTAAAATGGAAAAATTTGGTGGTTATGGCAGAGAGCAGGTTGGGTTCACTATGACAAGTTTTATGAGGTGACAGCTAATGAATTTAATTTGTAAGGAAGGACCCACACCTAGACAGAATGTTACCGTAGAGATTTTTTCATTAAATGAAGGATGCCTATTGTTTCACACTACCCCAAAGGTAGCATGGGAGCGCACTGACTTCATTGGAAAATGTTGGGTCCATGAGAAAGAGCTCCCTGCAGTTCACCCATCCCCACCTCCCGTGCACACTGTGATGGGGAAGGAAGTCAGCCAGACAGCCACTGGAGGGAGGGTGAGAGAGTGAGTACCAGGAGCCTTAAGAAAAGACAAGCTCTGTTTCTGACTCATTCCACTTAACATGATACTTTCCATGTTGATCCACCTATGTGCAAATTTCATGACTTCATCTTTTCTAACAGCTGCATAGTATTGTACTCATTTGTGGAATATAAAGTAACAGAATGGAAGACTAACACCCAAGAACAGTAGAGATAAGTACCAGGAGGATTACTCCACAGCTTAGAAGCCGGCCTTGCATACTGGGGGGAAAAGGCAGCTCAGAGAGAGAAGGGACCACCAAGTAAAGGGTGCTAGGATTGCCTGCTCGGGATGGGAGAGGCAGGCTGAAAATAGACTATAGACCAAACATGATGGCCACTCAATACCTCTACTGCAAACCACAACACCCAAAAGGAGAGAGAGAGAGCAAAAGGGAATGTCCTGCCACAGAGGTGGGGTGGGATAGGGTGGGGTGACGACAGGATGGGGGGTGGGGGGAGGGATGCTGGGGTCATTTGTGATAGAAAATGGGCACTGGTGGTGGGATGGGCCCTTGGCCACAGTATAGCTGAAATGCAAGCATGAAAGTTTGTAAGTCTGTAACTGTGCCTCACGGTGATTCACTACAGAAAATTAAAAAAAATAATGAAAAGAAAAGACAAGCACTCCAGGAGCCTCAGCAGGAAGACTCGCTTTATTGCAAACAGGCCTAGGTTTATACACCTTAAAGGAAAAAGGGGACAATGAATGAACACCTCTAGGCAGACTTCCCACACAAGCCCACAAACAGCTGAACAGGGTGAGTGAATAGCTTGCTCAATGGCCCTTGACTTTGTTTTAGACATAGTGACTGGATATAGCATTCAGCAGTGTGAGGAGGGAGGAAGGGTCACTGCAAGGAAGCCAAGGGGGTCCTCCCTGAGCCTGCTTCATCTTTTGAGCCAAGGCTCAGGGGCTCACCCTCGACCCCTGTTGTTTTTTCACCCATTCCCTGCACTGCCCCATGCACCATCACAGACGCTGTGCAGCGAGAATGCTTGTGCTATCTCTTAAGTTGCCGGGTACTGTTTAATTTTAAAAATAAGTATAAACTCAGGCAGGCATGCATACTTTATATGCATGGGACCCTCATTAAATCTCTGGAACTACATTCTCTCCCAGTGTTACTCCAAATGGTCCCCAGGATCACTCAATTCAACTTGTGAGTCTCCTTCAAAGAGTATTTGACAATAACTAATATTCAAGATTTGGACCAGTGTCCTTTATATTACTTCTGTTTTCTTCTGTTTGAGGGCCACACCTGGCGATGCTCAGGGTTATTCTTGGCAGTGTTCAGGGAACATGTGAGATTGAACCCACTTTGGTCACATGCAGGATAAGCATTTACCTGCTCTACCATCCTGCATTACTATTTTAAAAAAATGTTAATTTTGATAGTGCCATTGATTGAATGATTTGTCAGTAGCTGACTTGAGGATTTTTATTAAAATATTTGCATTTCAATTTGAGGGGGAGGGTTGTCTGCTAGCTCAAATCCCCACTAGCCAGTGTTTTTTGTCACATGTTCCATGTGATGCTAACTCCATGGTGGATTAAGATGCGTCGCTGTAGCTTTAACTCTTGAGTTTACCATACCTACCGGTGGCAGCACGAGGATGTATCTAATTTTTCACAGTATCTGAGCACGGTTTTGATATTAAAAAGCAGACACAAAGAAGGACCACAATACCAGAACTGCTGACAGGGCTTTGGGTTCAGTTAATTGCAGTAAACAGAACAGTTCCTAATGCTCTTTTTAGTATGTGTCTGGGTCTGCCAGCAGCACTCAATGGTCCTTTGT
This sequence comes from Sorex araneus, assembly GCF_027595985.1. Lineage (NCBI taxonomy): Eukaryota > Metazoa > Chordata > Mammalia > Eulipotyphla > Soricidae > Sorex > Sorex araneus. Next base: position 296,362,801 of record NC_073313.1, on the reverse strand, counting down.
AAATTCCCTCTTTATCTCTGACTCCATTTGATTGACATGTGAACCATGAACTGGTCGTATTTAGAGAAGTGCACTGGATTTTGATAAAGCTATAAATAACTCCTGAACCTAATATAACCAGATGAAAATACTACAATTTCAGCTGTGACTTTTTAAGGTCATAAAAATCTCAGGGTTGAAAAGCCAGGCAAATATTTCAGTGTTGAATTCACTCTTTAATTCATTGAAAATACATTACTAAGTAAAAATTTGATGGTAGGAGGTGGTTACTACATTTACCAATACAACTTTTAATCTGTTATTGATTGCATTATTGTTTTCATAACATAACATGTCTTTATTTTTATTTGCATTCTAGTTTTAAAGAGAAATATTAAAAACACACATAGTATATTTTAATTTTTCTTTATGTATTATACTATCGATGATGTAAATCAACTTACTACTACTCATTTTAAGTATACTGTAATTGTGTTTTCATTTCAGAAAATTAAAAATTTTATTAAATTAAAGATTACCAGATTGCTCTTTCTTTCTGTTTAAATTGATATTTACAAATAAGGTAACTCATTTTAACTTTTTTTGTTTGTTTGTTTGTTTGTTTTGTTTTTGGGTCACACTCACAATGCACAGTGGTTACTCCTGGCTCATGCACTCAGGAATTACTCCTGGCGGTGCTCAGGGGACCATATGGGATGCTGGGATTCGAACCCGGGACGACCACGTGCAAGGCAAACGCCCTACCCGCTGTGCTATTGCTCCGGCCCTCATTTTAACTTTGAGAAGGAAAATTTATTCATTTTATTAAGACTTTGAGTAATTTATGAAGGTCTTCAGATTACAACAAGCTATATTACATGTTTAATCAAAATATTTACAAAATAATGAAATTGCTTGTTTGATAGTCATTACAAACATTTTCCTCTCTTTTATAAAATTCCTTTTTAAATATTTCAACAAAAAACATAGTGACCAAGAATAATCCAAAGTGGATTGAGAAGAGAAAAAACATGGTATAAGTATGATACTAAAGACTAAAAACTAAAATAGCTTAAAACACCTCCAAAAATAAAATGTCCAATAATAATGACACTTCACAAATTTGGGAATGAAGATGGGAAAAAAATGCTTAAGGGAGAAGGCATAATTCCTTCAAAAGATTTTTAAGGAATTTGTTTTTATTCTTGTTTACATACTAAATGAAATAAAAGAGATAATTATAAATTATGTTTAAAGCAACTTAAGATTTTGCTCTAATTTTTGTTTAGCCAGGTTATCTAAGTCTTAGTAATTTAATAAGCCAAAATAGATAGAGGGGAAGGTAAAAAAATATTGTAAATAATAACTATTCAGTTTAAATTTTTTGAGCATATGTGTTTGACTGTGCTTGCATTCCAATGGGAGCAACTGTAAATTCATTATTGGAGACCTTTTAAGTTTTACAAGAAATGTAATACCACAGAATCTACAATGCTGGCCTAAAAATATTTATGATAATTTAACCTATGCACTGACCAAAATCTAAGCCAGATAAAACATAGGCTGTAAGGCCTGTGCAAACTTGTCAGGGGTAGCATTTCTTGCAAGGCTCTGCCGCTAAGTTGCATATATATGTTAGTACACATGCATATATAATAAGTAATAATGCATCCAAAATAATATTGACTTATAAACTTTTTAGGATAGTAAAATACATCTTATCTATTTTTGAAATATAGAAAAATATGAGTAAAATACTGATGAAAGAATACTTGTATAAGCATAGAGGGAACTTAAATGTATTTTGAATCTATATCTATAGATCAGACCTTTATTTGTAAAGGTCTAGGTATAGTTATAGACACATAAAGTTGGGTAATGCATTTACTTTGATAAAGGTAAATAATTAATTTTTTTAACTCTGGATAAAGGTAAATCATAAAAAAAGGAAACCATAAAAATGTTATATTTGATTATCTGAAAGTGAATTTTTTTATGTAGGAAATATCACGTAGGTATTATGAACAACTAAGTAAAAGTCTGGAAGAGGGGCCTGAAGAGATAGTACAGGAGGAGTACTGAGAGCTGTACTTGCATGCTACTGATCCCACTGATTTCTGGCCTGTGCCAGGAGTGATCCCTGAGCACCGAGCCTGGAATCATCCCTGAGCATTGCCAGGTGTGGAAAGAGAGAGAGAGACAGAGAGAGACAGAGACAGAGTGGCAGAGAGAGACAGAGAGAGAGAGAAAGAGAGAGAGAGGAGAGAGAGACAGACAGACAAAGAAGACAGAGAAAGAGACAGAGACAGAGAGGCAGAGAGAGAGAGAGAGGAGAGAGAGAGATAGACAGACAGAGAAAGAAGACAGACAGAGAAAGAGACAGAGACAGAGACAGAGAGAGCGGTTTTGTTTGCAATGTTTAATGGGTTATAACATAGTTGTACAGAACTGGAGAGGGAGTACAGGAATTCAGATGCTTATCTGCCATGTGGTGATTTGTGTTTGATCCCTGACACTGCTTAAAGTCCTCTAAGCACTAGTAGAATGATTATTGGAAACATAGCCAGAAATTGGACCTATGCACTGCCCCCAAATATAAAATCAAAACATAATACATATATATAGTTTTCTTTCAAAGCATATAAAAGGAATTGGTCCTACAGGGGTCTGGCCATGTCTAAGGCAAATATCTTAACCTCTATACTATCTTTCCAGCCCCTGAATAAGATTTTAAGTTTTGACAGTATAAAATATCATCTGGTGACTTTTTGTTTGTCTGATGATTAAAATGTATTTAAATCTTTATCACTGATTAGAAATAAAATTAAATGACTTGGATATGACAGAAAATATTTTCTTAGCGAAGTTAATGTGTGAAAGGTGGGTATTAGTAAAAGATCAAAAGTGTTTGACAAGATATCTGCTAAGTATTTTGATATTATTGATATACTTACTTATGGCTTCTTTGTTTATTATAATGCTTTATAATGATGTAACACTTAAGCTTAATATGTCCTTGTCACTGTCATCGTCATCCCATTACTCATCGATTTGTTTGAGCGGGCACCAGTAACGTCTCTCATTGAGAGACTTATTGTTACTGTTTTTGGCATATCCAATATGCACGGGTAGCTTGCCTGGCTCTGCTGCGTGGGCTCCATACTCTCGGTAGCTTGCCGGGCTCTCCGAGAGGGGCGGAGGAATTGAACTCCGGTTGGCCGCGTGAAAGGCGACCGCTCCTCTGTTACTATAAATAGCTTTCTGGAAGCATTTAAAATGCATTTTTAGTGGGAGATAAAGATTTTTTTCTCCAAAGGATGACATGACATAAACAGAATATCATATATCCTCTATTTTCCACATACCAAATATCCTTTTAAATAATCTATACTAAATGCTTATATTTCTAAAAGTTGAAACAGATGCCTTGTATTCTTGGGAGGTAAAGTATATTTCATTTTTCTATTTGTAATTTAGTTTCAGGTGTTACTAAATAAAGTCATCTATACTATATGGTGAAACCAAATTATTCCATTTAATGACACTAAAATAATACCTGTTAGCTTCATTTCATAGAAACCATTACTGCCTTGATTTTTATTTGGAATATGGTTTTACTAACTATAGCACTCTGAATCTTATCATGGGTAGGGTCGAAACGATAGTGCAATGGGTAGGGTGTTTGCCTTGCAGGTGGCTGACCTGAGTCTGCTCCCTGGAATCTCAAAAGATGCCCAAGCAAAGCAGGATAGATCCTTGAGCACAGGTGGGTGGGTCCTCCTCCCCACACACAGAAAAATCACTCATATCATGAACATTCCAGGAACAGAAAATTTCTAATAGTTATCCTGAAAATATGTTGAGATGTTACTATGTGCTTAACTTGGGAAATACTTTATATTTTCTTTCCCTGGGAATTAGATTAATTATCAGTGAAAAAAGCTCATTTAGACTTACCTAGATAGTTTTCCCAAAGTATTAAACCATTCATCTACTATTTTTTAGATATTTAATTCAATTGACATATAAATGTAAATTTACAGTGTATAGTTTGCCATATAATATATTATGCTATATATAGAAGTATCTATCAATTTACATCAATGCAGCATGATAATTTTGTTTGGATTGATTATATGGTGTTCTATGATTTGCCACTCCTACAAGTTTTCCTATTCAACATCATTAATCATAACTCTTCGTTCTTCATCCCCATCTCAATTTTAAAGTAACCTTTAATATCTGAAAGAATATTTTTTCATTTGTACTGTAATAATAATATATAAGGCATATACTTATTCGCAACATGGTTTTTAAAGTAAAAGTTTAAGAAATTTTTTCTTCCTTCCTTCCTTCCTTCCTTCCTTCCTTCCTTCCTTCCTTCCTTCCTTCCTTCCTTCCTTCCTTCCTTCCTTCCTTCCATTCTTCCTTCTACCTTCCTTCCTTCCTTCCTTCCTTCCTTCCTTCCTTCCTTCCTTCCTTCCTTCCTTCTTTCCTTCCTTCCTTCCTTCCCTCCTTCCCTCCTTCCCTCCTTCCCTCTTTCCTTCCTTCCTTCCTTCCCTCCTTCCCTCCTTCCCTCTTTCCTTCCTTCCTTCCTTCCTTCCTTCCTTCCTTCCTTCCTTCCTTCCTTCCTTCCTTCCTTCCTTCCTTCCTTCCTTCCTTCCTTCCTTCCCTCTTTCCTTCCTTCCTTCCTTCCTTCCTTCCTTCCTTCCTTCCTTCCTTCCTTCCTTCCTTCCTTCCACTTTCTCTCTCTCTCTTTTTCTTGTTCTTTGTCCATACTCAGCAATGCTCAGAGCTTATTCCTGGCTCTCCCTGTGCTCAGGGATCAATCCTGGTGGGTCAAATCATAGTGGTGGTGCCAAGCAATAAACTTCATTCAGAGCCATGCAAGGGAAACCCTTACCTACTGTACTATCTCTTGAAAACCTGAAGAGTAGGTAAACTTCCAATTCTTGAAATCCAAAGTGTAAAAACTCATATAAACTTCATGGTAAATAAAAATGTCAAAAAATAATATGTGATGTAAACAGGAGGGCATTTACTCTCATCTAAAAGAATTTTGAGGAATGTCTTTCTGAATGTTTTCCAACATTCCTTTATTCAGACAAAGAAAATACTTATGATACTTGGTTTCTGTATGAAAACCAAAATTGCTCAGATTAATTTAATTGCTAAGGAATGATCTAGAATAATAATATGATCATAGGGACAAGAGAGATCACACACAGAGTAAGGTGATTATATTGTATATGATTGACCCAAGTTCAGTTCCAGGTACCCCAAATGGTCCCTAGGTCCTCCTAATCCCTGAGCAAAGAGCCAGGAGAAAGCCCTGAGTATAGCTGATCATAACCCCAAGCAAACAAAAACACTGCTATTAACAACACTATCTTCAGTAATATGCAAAGGATAACTACATGAATAGTAATACAGAGGAATATTTATAATATTTATAATTTCCAAAGACAATAAATAAATGCTGCTGCTACTATCTCCTCACCAGAACTTAATACTATGAGTGTCCTAAGTCATGACCTTTGCAAGCTTAATGTCCATCTCACACTAGCTTCAAACACAAAGGAGTAGCCCACAACTAACCCCCCAAATACTTTCATTTGTTGTTTTCTGGTGGGTTTGTATATTATCTAAGAGCTACATTTCCCTATTCTCCCTAGTCATGTGATTTATGTGATTTATTTTTTTCTATTTTGATTCAGCTTATTTTTGATAAGTTTTAAGGTCACAGAATAATTAAATGGGAAGCACAGGAATTCCATCCTACTCCCTGCCTCCACTCGTGTAGTTTTTCCACCATTAGCAATAATTCTAACAGAAGTAACATCTATTACAATAGATCAGCCTGCATAGATAAATCACAAGCATCACAAATCCATAGATTTCATTAGAGTACTTTTTGCTTCTATTATATCATTTGTTTGAAAAAATGTATAATGGCATATCAACTGTATTTTAGTACTATACTAAGAAGACTCATTACTTTAAAATCTTTTGTGGTACACCTGTACATTCATTTTAACCAATGATTTTTCTTTTCTTTCTTTCCATAGTGTTCTTATTCCATAATATAATTAAAATAATATAGCATATATTTTTCATATTGCCTTATTCCAATTAGTAATATGCTCTTAAATTGTTTCCATATATTTCAAGTCATGATAGCCAATCTTTCTGGGAGTAGAATAATACTCCACTTTTCATGTAAATCATAGTTCATTCATGTACAGAAGGACTTTTTAGTTGCTTCTGAGTTTGGGCAGTTATGAACAAAACTGCTATAAACAACTGTGTGTAGGTGTTATGTGATCAGAATTTTTCAATTGCTTTTAGTGAATGCCAAGGCATGTAACTGCTGGGTTATCTAAATAAGGGTATGCTTAGTTCTGTATTTCCAAAAACAATAAGAGCTCCTGTTGCTATACCCCCTCACCAGCGCTTTATACTATTATGTTCTGGTTGTTGACCTTCATCATACGTAGAATTTAATGTTTATGTTTGTTTTTTCACTTCAGAGGATAGTTTTTCCCATGGAATTAGTTCCTTCAGTATTTGATTATTATGCATATTATAAATTTATTTTAACTACTGTGTATATTGAGCTGAAAACAAAACCTCAAATAACTTCCATATGAAAAATCCTTACGCTATGAAATTGGGCTTTTTACATCATTGCTTTGTTTGTCTGTTTGCTTGAGGGTACATCAGCATTGCTCAGGGCTTATTCTTTTTTTTTTTTTTGCATTCAGTAGAAATTTATTTCATATTATAAATTTTTATCTTTTCTTTTTTTTTTGTTTTTTTTGTTTTTTTTTGTTTTTTTATAATTTATTTATTTTTAATTAGAGAATCACCGTGAGGGTACAGTTACAGATTTATACACTTTTGTGCTTATACTTCCCTCATACAAAGTTCGGGAACCCATCCCTTCACCAGTGCCCATTCTCCACCACCAGTAAACCCAGCATCCCTCCCACCCTCCCCGATCCCATCTCCCCCCACCCCGCCCTGCCACTGTGGCAGGGCATTCCCTTCTGTTCTCTCTCTCTAATTAGCTGTTGAAAGGGCAACTCAGAGAAGGGATCATCAACTACATTGTAGTTGAAGGCCATGTGGGGGAAGGGAGTTGCGGGCTGAATGAGGGCTAGAGACTGAGCACAGCGGCCACTCAGGGCTTATTCTTGTCTCTGTGCTCATGAATCACTCCTGCCCAGGCTCAGGGGACCACATATATAGCAGTCCTTTGCCATACATAATATTTGCCCAAAATATTGTCCCTCCTGGTTTACTGTATTTCAGACTCTGGCTCTTTCCTACTGCTTCATTTAATATTTCAACACTGTCTAAACATATTCCCTAATGTGCTTTTTTTGATGATTCCACATGTTAAATTATACAGTATGGCCACTTATTTTTATGTCATTTCTAAGAAATACTTTTCCAACCCAGCCATCTATTCTCAAACAGCATTGTACTTTTTCATCAATAAAAATGGCTCTTTTCCCATCATTATCCCTCAACTCCTTTTCCTCTCATCTAAATACTTTACTGCTATAATTTCTTTACTTATTCATATGGCAATGCATTATCATATTCTTCACACCCTTTAACTGACTTTTGAGTAAATTTGTACCTGAAATCAGTAGGTATATATTTTAAGATGCCACGTGAAATATGATGGGAAAAGAAGCTAATTATTTGTTTTTGGGTTGCACCAGTATCTTTTTTATTTCATGATAATGTAAACTCATATATTGCTGAAAATAGTTATCACGTTCACTGTTCATAGTAAGTTATCCATATTGTTGATGGTATTGAAGTTGAAATGAGTTTCTTTAAGAGCAAAAATATTTGGACTGTTGTGATTTTACAGCAGGTAAGTCCTTGCATGCAGACAACACGGTTCTATCTCTGGCATCTCAGAAATAATTTCTTAGTGCAGAGCCAGGAGAAATCCCTGATTACTGCTGGATGTATGACCCCCACATACAACCAAAAAAGAACATAAAACACTGGGATATATATAAAAATTATTTAATACATATTATATGTGTGCATATATATGGACATATGTATAGATATATGTATATATGTACATACATATGGATATATATTATAATATATCTAATGCATATTTTAAAATGATCTGTCTCCCTAAGGATGCTTCATATACTAGAGTTTCTATTTATCATCACCTCTCAGAATGTTGGCATCTTAATATTAGACTGAAACCCAGAGACGTGATTTAGAAAGTGAGACCCTGAGTTGGACCCGTCATACCTTATGCACATGCACCCCAGCACTGCCTTGTTTGTCTCAATGGTAGAAAACTAGAAATTGAGCTCCCATTTGACCCAGCAATACCATTTCTGGGAATATATCCCAGAGATGAAAAATTGTACAGTAGAAATGACATCTGCACTTGTATGTTTATTACAGCACTATTTACAATAGCCAGAATCTGGAAAAAAAATAAAACCCAATGCCCGACAACAGATTACTGGTTAAAGAAACTTTGGTGTATCTACACAATGGAATACTACGCAGCTTTTAGAAAAGAAAAGATGAAAGCATGAAATTTGCATATAAGTGGATCAACATGGAAAGTATCATGCTAAGTGAAATGAGTCCGAAAGAGAGGGACAGACTTAGAATGACTGTTTTTATGGAATATAACATTTATGGAATATAACATAACATAACATAACATAATAGGGGAATAACACCTAAGGATATTAGAGATAAGGGCCAGAAGGATTGCTCCCCGGCTTGAAAACCAATCTTATATGCTGGGGGGGAAACATTAGGAGGGATGGAGAAGAGACCACTAAGTAAATGATAGTTGGAAGGATCTCTAAGGATGGTAGATACGTTCCTAAAGCAGACTATGGACCAAATGTGATGGCTGCTTAGTACCTATATTGCAAACCATAATACCCAAAAGGAGAGAGAGAGAGTAAAGGGGAACGTGTCTGCCACAGAGGCAGGGGATAGGAAGGGGTGGGGATGGCGGGAGGGACACTGGAAACATTGGTGGTAGAGAATAAGCACTGGTGGAGGGATGGGTACTCGAATATCGTTTGAAACATAATCACAAAATCTTTTAAGTCTGTAACTGTATCTCACAGTGATTCATTCAAATTAAAATTTAAAAAATTGCTGTAGTGTCCGTTGTGCTGAAGCACCATGGGCAATATCTACTATAACAATTTTGCTGGACTGGAATTGAGTTTGCCCTACTAAACCTCGTGTCACTTATTTCATTTTTATTATCCTTATGCTAACAAATGACATCTTTACTTTTACTGTCTCAATTTTTTAAATGTGTTTTTCTTGATATATGCCATTGTTCATCAAGCAGACACCAGACCGTCTCCATTGTGAGACTTGCTACTGTTTTTGGCATATCGAATTTGCCATGGGGAGCTAGCCAGGCTCTGCCATGTGGGTGGGATACTCTCAGTATCTTACCAGGCTCTCCGAGAGGGATGGAGGAATTGAACCTGGGCCAACTGCATGCAAGGCAAATGCCCTACCCGCTGTGCTATCACTCTAGTCCCTGCAGACAGTAGCTGCTGATAAATAGAATTAAGAAAGTTTTAGTTTAAGAAGCTTAGGACAAGACTGCCTATTAACCGAATACCATAACATTTGACCCAACAACAGCGTAAAAAACTTCTTTTTCAGTCTATTGTATGGCTATAAAACAAAAAACTATAAAATACTGTTAGAGTAGTTCTTAGTGCACAATGGTGTATGAAGAAAAAATTCATAGTAGGACTTAAGCTAAAAAGTAGAACATTTTTTAGAGCCAGGAACATGACAGAATGTTCATGCCTCATATGTGAGGGCCTTAATTCAATCCTCGAACCATTAAAAAAATTCTTAAATGCTGTAAATTAATCTCCAATTCTCCAAGTATCTCTTCCTTTTCAAACAGTGTGTTAAGTTTTTCATCTATCTACCTTGTAAATTCAAACGTTAAATAGAATAACTTGTTCCAAAAAGGCTTTTCAAAGCCATAACTCTTTACTCTCCCTAAGGATTAAGACATCATACAGAACAAATACTCAAGCCAAGGACATGATCAAGGCCATGAATATGTAGTAGTGTTTGAGAAATTATAAAATGCCTTACCAGCCCATTACCAAATAAATACATTCATACTGCTTACTGCATGATATATGCATGCATACTGCATGATATATGCCATGAATTTAAATAATCAAGAACACATTCAATAATTCCTTTAAAATATAACCAAAATCTGATTGTCTAAACATTTCTCTGCCATCATCTTTCCCGTGTATGTGTGGGTGTTTCCTTTGTATGCGACTGACCCAGGTTTAATTCCTCTGTCCCTCTCAAAGACCCCGGCAAGCTACAGAGAGTATCCTGCTCGCACTGCAGAGCTTGGAAAGATACCAATAGTGTATTTGATATGCCAAAAACAGTCACAACAGATCTCACAATGGAGACGTTACTGGTGCCCACTCAAGTAAATCAATGAACAACGGGACAACAGTGCTACATTGCTACAGTGATATCCTATGTAATGCCAGTCCCATAATATATGAACAATTGGGATATTTCAAAATCATGAATTTATGAACCAACATGTGACTCAGTTAAAGTACTCTTTAGTCTTTGACCCTTGCTTCTTCATTCAATAGCCAGATTATCTCACTCTTCCAGGGTTGAGTATCAGGGAACCCAAGGAAAGGCAACAGTGCTGCTGAAAAGTAACAGTTTCTGAAGGAAGTGCAGTTTAATGGTCATGCAAGAGAGGCCTCCTGTCTTCTTTGGATAAGTCTATTATTTTCTGTGTATTATAATTAATTTATTGATCTTTATGAAGAGGAGTCCTATAACTTATTTAAATCATCTTTTTACTCAATCCTCTTTGGTTATACAGTTTATTTTCCTTGAGCATAATTTTTAAATAAAACATGTATTGAATCACCATTAGATAAAGTTACAAACTTGCATGATTGCATTTCATTTGAACAATGCTCCCGCACCCATTCCTCCACCAGTGCATATTTTCTACCACCATTGTTCCCAGTGTCCCACCCGCCACCCCACTCTAACCCATTCCCTGCCTCTGTGGCAGGTACAGTCTTTCTTACTCTCTCTCTAATTTGGGGCATTGTAATTGCTATACAGATACTAAGACATCATCATGTTTGGTCCTTGGTTTACTTTCAGCATACATATCCCAACCTGAATGATCCCTCCAATTATCATTTACTTAGTGGTCCACTCTCCATCCTAACTGCATTTTCCCCCAGCACGTGGGGCCTACTTACAAATCCTGGCCCTTATTTTTACTATCCTTAGTTGTTAGTCTCATATTATGCTCCTTGAGTATATTTTTCCCTTGAGTTTATTTTCCTTGAAGATGCAGTTTCTTGGAAATTTTTTGTGTATTTACATTACACAACTTTCTTTTTCTTTCTTTTTTTTTTTTTTTTTGCTTTTTGTGTCACACCTGGCGATACACAGGGGTTACTCCTGGCTTTGCACTCAGGAATTACCCCTGGCGGCGCTCAGGAGACCCTATGGGATGCTGGGAATTGAACCCGGGTGGGCCTCATTCAAGGCAAACTCCCTACCCACTGTGCAATTGCTCCAGCCCCAACATTATATAACTGTCAAGACGCCAATTTTGTTCTAGGATTTATAAATATTAGTTTTTATACTTACTAAATCAGTCATAATTATAGAACAGGTAGTGTAGTTTCTAATTTATGCATTTTTCTTACTCCTTTTTTGGGTATAAAACTTTAATCTCACTCAGAGACCACTTAGTAAGTTTTTATCCTGTCAAAAACTTCATGGATAATCATTTATTTAAAAGCATACCATGATACTTTTTTAATGAACCAACAAGTGACTCAGTTAAAGTACTCCCATAGTTTTTTTCAACTCCCATAGTTTCATTCATTCATCATATTGAAATGATAAGAAAGTAGAAACTAATTTTTACTAGACAAACATTCTCAAATCTATGTACCTTTATATGTAAACTTCCAATAATAAGCCAAAGCATGTTGAATGGGACATTGAATCTTTGAATTTTTTAGCTTTTGAGTCTTGACTGAATGTGGTCCAGTAGTAAAGGTTGTCTTGATAAATTAATTATTCCTGCCAAAGTTACTGCAGGTGTAGCAATATGTTTGATTACTTAACAAAAGCACTGAACATCTCAAAGTGTCATATATAATATGAAGCATCTAGGGAATTTGATGGACTGCAGATTCTATTTTCTAGGGCCAAAAGTGGAACTCAAGAATATGCATTTTTTAACAACCTGTCAAGTAATGTGGATACTAATAGTCCACAGACTGCACTCTGAGTATAAAGGTCATGAAATGTTTACTAATCAGTTAGATCATTTCTTACTTTCTTATATAAAGAATCATGTTTGAATGGTTATAGAAAATATGTATTCAGCCTTTTCTACACATCAGGCAATTTTCTAAGTAGAAACATATCCTTGATAAAGTAACAGCCAGCTATTCCATCTAATTTGTATAGTGTTTGTATGTGTGTGTGTGTTTGTGTGTGTTGAAGGAAGGATTGATAAAAGTTAGAACCTTTCAGAACACCAAAAAACAAACAAATGCAAATATTAACTAACAAATGGTGGCAAAGCTCTGGGAATATTTAGCCTAAATTCTTCTTTCATTTTAGTTGATTACATAGGGAAATAAATAAGTCTAATACATTCTTTATTAATATAACATATTTTACTGAGCAAAAACAATATTAGATATTCCAAAACCTTTCTCTCTCACTTAGATTTAGTTTGGGGTCTACCATTAATCATAGTGTGACAAAATGATAAATATATCAAGTGCCAGAACTATGTACTCAATAGCCAAATGATTCAGCTTCACTAAAATCATAAATAATCCAACGAAAAATCTAGACATATTCCTTCCCACTGAGATAACATGGAATTGCAAGTAATATTCATTTATGACTATCTTTTACCATTACAAAGAAAATACCATAAGACCTCACCCATATATAATAATAATTACAGTATAGGGTGGGGGGCAAAAGGCAAAAACTCAACTCTAAAAATATAATATATAGCCCAAAGAATATCCATGAAAAATATTTAACCAGTAATGATGAGATAGAATTTGCCTATCATAAAATTTTAAGAAGAAATAAACTAATTAAACTAGAGGTAAAAAACACATTTTTATTGCTCAGTCTAAGATGGGCAGGTTTGAAGTTCAAACTAATATTGGAAAAGAGAGAATTTCTAAAAAATAGCATATTTGAGTGTTTTTACAGTATAAAAATGTCCACATCTTTTTTTATGGGTCACACCATATTGGGATAGGGAATCTGCCAGAAATAGATATGGGGGGACCATGCAGTGCTGGGCAATGAATTCAGACGTGGTAAGTATCCTACACTTAAGTTATCTCTCTAGTCTCAGAGGATCAAATGTCATGTGCTACAAACTCGTTCCTTAAAATATAGGGTTTTTTTTTTTTCTGATTTCATTTTTGTTCAGCCTCTGACCCAAAGGATTTTGGTGCTATTGGCCCTCCTCAGGATAGTTGTAGGAGAATGGTGACAAAAAAAAATCAGGGATGCTGCCTCATTTGCCAAAGCATCAAAAATCAGATGGGACGGACACATAATGCAATTTGGAGATGACCGATGGACTAGAGCTCTTACTGACCGGATTCCACGGGACATCAAAGGAACGCCTGCCATCCACCTAAAAGATTGTCAGACTTCTTCATCAATACCCAAAATCATCAGTTTGAGGCTCTTCGTGTTCTTGGAGCAAGCAGACGCCATTAGGCTACACTAGCATGCAACAGGGACCAGGGAGGAAGGGAGGCATTATTGACGCCCTCTCAAGCAAATCAATGAGCAATGGGATGACAAGTGATACAAATGATATAGTATCAGAATTTACTGGGAAGTACTTACTTTTTTTGTTTTCTACCCATGGCAAATTCAATATGCCAAAAACCAGTAACAATAAATTTCACAATGAGAGACGTTACTGGTGCCAGGTCGAACAAATCGATGAACAACGGGCTGACAGTGACAGTGTATTGAGTCAGTATCTGGGACTCTCAGGGATTACTCTTTACTCTGTTTTCAGGGGTCACTCCTCATTGTTTTGGGGGGAATATATTGCTGTACCAGGGATCTAACAAGTCAAATGCAAGCAAGACAATTTCCTTAACTATGACTTTGGACCCTCGGTTGCCACTTTAATACAGACTTTTATTATACCCACTCAAAGCACTCCTCCTTCTTTTCGATTCATCATTCTTAGTTTCATTTTAGAAGTTTAGCTGTATATCAATTAAACTATTATAGAATAACATAAGACTGGAGTGATAGCACAGTGGGTAGGGCGTTTGCCTTGCATGTGGCCTACCCAGGTTTGATTCCTCCCTCCCTTTCGAAGAACCCGGCAAGCTAACAAGTGTATTCCGTCCTCATGACAGAGCCTGGCAAGTGGCAAGCTACCTGTGGTGTATTCGATACGCCAAAAACAGTAACAAGTCTCACAATGGAGACATTACTGGTGTCCGCTCAAGCAAATTAATAAACAACTGGACAACAGTGTTACAGTGCCGTGAGTAAGATATTATTATATTTCACAGTATTATAATGTGGAGACCTTTTGTAAAATTTCTTTTAGCCTCGTTGACTCTCTTCTGCTGTTCTGTATGAAAAGAAACAGAATTCTTAAATATTTTTTATTTTGTTGTAGAGAATACCTTCCAAGGGTTCCCATGGCACAAACTTTTATAAAAGTTTGTTAAGGCTAAACAAAAATTATTTTTTAAAGATTAAAAACTCCAAAAAATGTATCATATTAATCATGTGATATCAGTTTTTTTAATGAAATAAAAGAGATTGGCCCTTATAGGGCTCATAGGAAGTATTTCACTCACAAAATTCAAATGAATAGTTCTTCTAAAATTTAAGTAATATAGTTATCAAATGTAAAAACAATCATTAAATGCTTGTTATACATGCTATACGTTCTAAATGCTTTACCATATGTTTTGATAGAATTTTGTCTTATAAATATCCTTGTGAAAGAGGGAGGGGACTTATTAATTCTTCTCTTATTCTCAGAGGTTGCCCCAAATCTTCACTCAGTAGATTAAATATGCATAACTTCATTTTTCATTCCCTGACTGATTCCAGAGTCAATATCTTAATATTGCTAAGAGAAGTTGCCTACTTTAAACTAAGGCTTCTGTGATACCGAGAATATTTATAAGGGGATAAGAAAAGCATTTCTCTGAAGGAGAGCCCAATATTATGAAGACATGGTAGAAAATGTTTCAATCAGGTACCAAGGATTTTATTTTTTGTTAAATAACGATATATAGTTTTATTAAAGTGTATTTTCTTTGAAAATACATTTTTGTATGATCTACAATTTAACTCTTGCCTATTAAGATTCTGAGTCTCTCACATATTCATGAAAACTTTGCTTCATAATTTAGAAACTCATGAAACAGAACATCAAAGCAGTTGTGAGAGGTTAAGATGCCAAATTATAGAGCAAGGAATAAATGTAAGTCAGAGAATCTGAAGAATGTAAGAAGCTTTACAAATACATTCCAACTTAGGAAGAGGAAGAAAGATTTTGTTCTCATGAGGTCCCCACAAAGAATGCTAAAAATAGAAAAATGATAAAAATGACATATGAATTACAATGGGAGAGAAAGTTCAAAAACTGGGCTCATACAAAGCATCTTAGCAAAGAATTGGAATAACTCCCAACACCTCATGGTTTTGTCACAAAATAAGAACCAATAGTTACATAGATGCTACGTTTATTGCAAGGGTAACTGTAGTCAAGATAAAAAAAAAAAAAAAGAAGTATCTGATAACAAATTCCATCAGCCCTGTACAAGTTCTAAAAAAAAAAAAAAAAAAACCCTTATTCTTTTCAGTATATCAGTAGCTTCTAAAACACAAGTTCAAAAATAAAGATAAATTTGAATATCACAAAACCATTTGAAATACTTTAAAAATTGGGTTAAAGCTTTTACTAAATTCTTACTAAATCATTGTGGCAGAGTCTTACTAAATCATTGTGGCAGAGTCTCTTGCCCCCACGACTGGCTGTCTTCTCTGGGGCCACTCGGAGGTGGTGATTTGAGTTTCCCTCCCCGCCCTGAGCAGAGCCTCAGCAGCCGAAGACCTCCAGAACCAAGCTACAGCCATGCTCAAAGCCCCTCTCCACAGGTTCAGACAAGCCTCACCCATGAAGGACCTGGCAGAGGAACCCAGGTGTGTGGGACCTGGGGCTGAGATCTCCAAGCCTGCTCGGATCGGGACTGGGCATCTTCCACTCAGATCCCCTATTTTCCAGTAGCTAGGCAGTCACACACGGAAACTACCTCTGGCACCATGTAATCCCATCAACGGCCAACATCCAGAGATTATAAAACCAAGCTCCCGGAACATCTTATAGCCTAGTTATCCCTCTTGGAGAACCTGGGAAGCTACCGAGAGTTTCCTGCCCGCATGGGATAACCTTGCAAACACCCTGTGGTGTATTTATATGCCAAAACCAGTAACAATGATGGGTCTCATTTCCCTGACCCTGAAAGAGCCTCCAATGTGGCACTGTTGGAAAGAATGAGTAAAGAAAGGCTTCTACAATCTCAGGGCTAGGACAAATGGAGATGTTACTGAGACCACTCAAGAAAATCGAAGATCAATGGGATGATGATGATGATGATGATGATGATGATGATGATGATGACTAAAGCATTGTATTGCAAACAATGTAACATATACATTCACCAAAATACATATAAAATATTTGAAAAGAGGAAGTTATTTTAATGTATATAATGAAGATGCTTTCCAAATAACTTATATAATTGCTAGTTGAATTATAAAAGCATATAAAGTGGTAGTTATATAAAATTATAAAAGGTATAAAATCATATATTTATAAAATGTATGCCTTAGACAAGGTGAACAAATTATTGATACAGAAAACCTTGACACATTATAGAAATAAAATATGCAGTATCGCTGGAGCACAGTGGGTAGGGCATTTGCCTTGCATGAGGCCGACCCAGGTTTGATTCCCAGCATTCCATATGGTCCCCTGTGCACCACCAGGAGTAATTCCTGAGTGCAGGGCCAGAAGAAACCCCTGTGCATCACCGGGTGTGACCCAAAATGAAAAAAAAATATGCAGAATCATTTTAAATGGTCATTTTAATTTTACCATTTTGTCTTTTAAAAAAATATTTCCTGACTCACTTATAGTTTTCTGATAATGAAACCTTAAGTGAACTGGAGTAGTCTTTCAAACACAATTAAATCCAATATAAGCGCAAGGACATGATCCTTGAGCTCAGCCTAACTGGCTCCAGAGGGCTACATTGTTAGCTTTGGGGCCAGGAACTTTTCACACATTATCTTCCTCTTCAGAAAGCCACTGTTCTAACCTTTCTCTCTATGCCCAAAGCCCAACATCTCCTCTTCCAAATTCATGCTCTGTTGACGGGTTTGCCTTCTGTTTCACTTCAGCCATAATTAAGGTCATCCCAAGAGAATATTGGTTCCTCTGCTACAACAGTCCATGTATCACGTGACCCCAGTTCTCAACTCTTACCTGATTTTCTGCAGTCTTGTCATCCCCTGCCCCACTATCTCTATTTGTAATAGGTTCCAGCTGAAATATGGTTTGCTTTAAATACGTGAGCTGCTATGTTGGAGGAATAAACTAATTTCTAACTCAACAGACACAATGGCAGTGTGAGTAAAGCAGGGCAATAGGTACTGGACTTGTGACTTGAATTTAGCAGTCACAGGGTTGGAGCTATAGCCCAATAAGCTGAGCCATGCTTCATTTATTGGGTGACTCGGTTCAATTTACAGAACCAGAAGATTCCCAAACAATACTCAGAATGACTCCCAATCACAGTCTGAAATAACCTTGGTCACGAGTGCCCCCAAAATCAAGCAGAAAATGAAGAAATAAAATAGCAGAGATTTCTAGGTTGAGATGAAGAAAGCCAATGCACTCACAGGCTATCACTTTACGACATTTGTCCTTGGGACTTTCATTTGGATCCTTATAATGTTTTGACAACTTTTAATCAATTCTCGTATAACTGTAAAAGTTTCAGGTGTGTCAGGATCCTAATACTCTGACAGCTGATCTCATGCCAAAACTCTATCGCTCTTCCTAAGCTATTGAGCATCCATAAATCAAAATCCTAAATTTGTCCATGCCGTGTAGCAGATAGAGAAAATACGCCTCCTGTTTTATATATGCAAATAACCAAGCAGGCTGAACAATGAGGGTCTCCAGTGAGCTAAGAAAACTTGCTACCATTGTAGAGTAAAATATACTTATCATGACTATTGTTACAAAATAAAAACTGATTTCTTAAGCTGGTAGCTCACCATAAATTCATTTTTAATGTATGTTCTTATACAAGAACATGAATACATTTTAAGCCTACCAATGTCAATGACTTTGCTTTAAATTGAACTAGTGACTAAATAAAACTACGTGCCTTTCAAATATGATAAATATTACTTCGTAAAATTGTATCAGTATAATTTAACACATGGTATTTTTTGAATCTTACGATCCAAATGCTTTTCATATAAACACTGCTGTGACATTATCAAGATGAGGCAGTCCTAGGGAAAAAACAAACAACTTAATACTTTTTTTAGACACAGTTTATGACAGACACAAATGGAAATAGAGGCATTGATCATGTTTTAATTGTTTGGCACATTTTCTTTGATCACCATTTCTCAAGGTGATGAAAATGCCCTTTCTTTTTTGCTGATCTGTCAATATGCTTTTTGAATCTTGGAAATTACTCAAAGAAACTTGACATCTAAGAAGATGATGAAAAATTACCCTTCTTCTAGTTGTAATATTCTTATAATTCTGAAGAATCTGGAGCATTTAAAAAGGGTATTCTACTGCCTAAGCATAGATTATTGCCACCTTCAAGGCAGGCATACTCTATGCTATTCTGAGTAAAAGAGACACAAAATTTCTAGTCATTATTTTTGTTTCTTCTGCTTTAATTGCTTCCTTCTTCTCTTTGTCCAAATCTTTCTTCATTCTATTCTTCCTTCTTTCCCTCTGTTGTACTCAATACTCTCTCACCCATGCAATTCCCCCCTTTTACTTTTGTCACTGTCACTGTCATCCCATTGCTCATCAATTTGTTTGAGCGGGCACCAGTAACGTCTCTCATTGAGAGACTTATTGTTACTGTTCTTGGCATATCCAATGTGCCACGGGTAGCTTGCCAGGCTCTGCCATGTGGGCAAGATACTCTTGGTAGCTTGCCGGGCTCTCCGAGAGGGGCGGAGGAATCGAACACAGGTCAGCCTCATGAAAGGCGAACGCCCTATCGCTGTGCTATCGCTCCAGCCCCTTATTTTTGTAACTCCTTTTTTTCTTCCACTTACTACTCCTTTAATTCCTTTTCATTCTTCACTTATCATCGCTAAAGGTTCAAATAATCTTGACTTATTTTCTCCACATGAACTTTAGCTCGATTAATCGTATTAAATGCACGTCTAGTATTCCAATGGATTTTGGGCAGGGGAGAGGGCATCATGAAGCTGAGCACTGCACTACATAATGTCTATGCACAACTCTCTTGGTAAGGCTGGAACATAGTTGTTTAATACATATGTTCTGTTGCAGACTTTGTCCTCTCACAGGCTATTTTGGCACCAGAATGTGAAATCTTCTCTGCCACTAACTCTATATGCCATGAGTATACCTTAAAAGAAGTCATGTGGAGAAAAGTAAAATAAAAATACAATCAAACATTCAAGACTTCTTTCCTAACATATTGGCACAGAAATGTAGAAGCCAAATTTTAGATTGCCAAATATTTTAGTCAAAGGGGTTTACTGAGGCTTTTGTGATTAGTTAAGTAAAATACTGACTATACTACTCCTTAATGTTTAATTTGACAATGATGTACAGACGTATTAAGGAAATACAGTGCCTAAAAGACAGAACTGAGATAAGAGGCAGCTTGATGTGTATCGTACTCAGTCTGGTGGTATCAGAAAGATATACTCTTCTCTGTTTTTGAAAAGACATGCTGAATATTCAAAACCCTGCAGATAAAGAAAATGTGTTCTTGATTTGAAAGTAATATTGGATTTTCCTGGAGTTCATTTGCTTCAACTTACAACTCTGAATTTGTAAGACAGTGAGGAGTTTCTGAGAATTGTTTCCAAGGATTCAATTTACACATGTGGTTCTGCAGCCCTGTTATTTTTCCAGCTTTTCAGTTCTATGATAATGAATATAAGTTTTAATAAACAGACTATCTGTAACTATTTTCTTTCCCCCTTTGGAACTATTTTACAAAGCTTAAATATTTGACAATAATTTGGGGTGGGGTGGTTTTGGTTATACCTGGACATGACATAGAGTATCAGGAACATGGCTAAAAGTTTGATGTTTGAATATAGCTAGTTTTCTCACTAATAATTTGAGGCAGCTATTGTTATCACACATCCCATTTTTTTTCTTTTGGTATGTTTCTAGAGTTACACACATAGTAGTGCTCAGGACTTTTGTCTGGCTCTCTGCTCAGGGGTCACTCCTGGAAATACTCAAGAGACCATATGAGATTCTGGGGATTGAACACGGGTCAGCCATGTGCAAGTCAAACACTTTAACCCTTGCATTTTATCTTCAGATTAGGGGTAGGAGAATTCAACACTTATGCCATTATATTACTGTGAATTGCATATATCTTTACCATTAGAAATTTTAAAAACACTATAGTACACATGAAATTATAAATTTTGCAACACACTTAGCATATGAAACATGATCAAATCTCTGTTCTATATTTTTGTTCAAAGTGATCAAAAAATTTAAAACATTTGACATTGCAAAGAAAAAAGTAACATATTTTATTTTCTAAATTATGGCTTAATTGTTTTTTCAACATTGTAAGCCAACCATACAAGACTTAGCTTTCTATATATCATTAGTACTGAGAAGGAAAAATACCAAATTTTCATTTTCACTAGTAAAATATTTTAATCATAATAACTAAATATGAAAATATTAATATGCATTTTCATGTTAGCTATGGTTACTGACTTTGTCCTTCTCTGTTTTATTTTTCAATGTAAGTATAAATATGAATAGTACTGATACTAAAAAATATCTTAGAAGTCATCCCAACAGCACTTAATTCTGAGTAAGAGAAAAATAATAATGAAATCATTTGTCATTATCTCAATGTCTTTTAATCTTGTCATAAATGAACCAGTGTTGGAGTTAGTATTTCTCAGCACATTCTCCTTCAAATTTGACTTCTGTTTGTCTTCGTGTATTTCTTAATGAATTATTCCCTATGTTTTCTCTGCAAAATGGAAAGCAAAATGTCAGATGTTTTATTGCTTTAATAGCACCAGCATACAAGTTTTAATTGTCCCTCTGCACAAATATTGTCATGAGATGAGAAAAGTGCATTTTTGCTGCAGATGGACAACATGGATCTCTTCAGACTCTTACATGTCTGTGTTTGTGCACACATGATCTTTAAATATGTGATTGTGTAGTATGTACAGTTGTATTAACTTTATTACCAAAATTCTATCCTTTCCTCATAGCCTTAGTAAGGAAAATTACCTTAAAAATCTAGTTAATATAATATAACATATTAAAAAGAAAATATTACTTATTCACAAAGTTATTTTAAAAGTGAGTTAATACAGCTTTAACTAATTAATTTTATAAGTGAGAAGATACCATCAAGCTCTTGAATTTTATATGAAGAATGTAAATTGGGTCAAAATGCTAAGAAATAGGGTTATCACAGTAGGTATAATTTAGTCTCTGTAACTTTATACAGGCATGTGAAAATATGCAAGTAGGTTATTGTAAGTTTGGTAAATTTTTTTAAAAAATTAACCTAATTTTTTCTTCAATAAATAACTCTAACTAATAGCCCATAGAGAAATAGATCATAATTTGCTAGTACCTGACTTATTCCTATTCTTTCCATAAGAAATATAATGTGAAATACATAGTTATTTCAAATATTTCTAGTGCTTTACTAAACTATTTCATTGAATATATACAAAATATTACCACTTGAATCCTAATAAATATAAAGTATTAATAATACATTTTTAATTCTATGATTTTCCTACATGCTCTTAAAATTTACTTCATATATCGCTTTCAAACAGTCTTATTTGACTAACAATTATATGAAGGAAGTGATTATTCTATGAAACATCATAAATCTAATCATTTGAATCAGTTTCTACAGATCTATGTATTCTTCTCTACAATTTTGTTCTCTTTCTGACTCTACAACTCTACAAGCATATTTACAGTTTATTAAGACCCAACAATAAGATACTATTTTTTTTATTTAATATTAATCTACTCCCAGTTCCTGACTAGTTTTCCTTTGTATAGAAAACTAGATTCTGTCTAAATATTGCATTTCCTAGACACTGTCACACACCTAGACCATTTCAATGACCATATACTTCTGATTCTTCTAGCTCTAATTTTTCAGGTGACCTATTGTTATGAACATGCACCTCCCCATGCCACATAACTCCTTCACTTCAAACCTGAAAACAGTTTCTATTGCTTTTAAAATCCAATCACCTTCTCAAGATACAGAAGATAAATATATGATGTAAATTTATTTCCCTGTTACTCAACCCGTATCACATAATAAAAGAATCTAACAGGAATATTGTGATGAAAAATTAACTTAAGTTGGACAATTCAAAACAAAATGCATATTTGTTGACTTCTGATAAATAATGGCGAACTTTCTTTTTGTATATCAGCTGAGGGCTAATTGCTTATATGTGTGTGTTTAATGATATCTTCTGAGAAGTTATCCAAAAAATTTAAAACCAACAAGAATATGAGACTAATTTATATTTTGTGATCATGAAAAAATTGATGAAATTTCAATTTTTAAGTCAATAAATAGTTGCATTATTGGACTGGAGCCATAGCATAGCGAGTAAGGTGTTTGTCTTGCACGCAGCTAACCCGGGTTCAATTCCTCCGTCCCTCTCGGAGAGCCCAGCAAGCTACCAAAAGTATCCCGCCCACACAACAGATCCTGGCAAGCCACCTGTGGCATATTCAATATGCCAAAAACAGTAACAACAAGTCTCACAATGGAGACGTTACTGGTCCCGCTCAAGCAAATCGATGAACAACGGGACAACAGTGCTATAGTGCTATTTGTAAAAATTCAGATTTATATCATGTCAATGGATAATTTTACTGAATTATTTTATTTTATTGATATTGACTCTTGTGGTGGTCATACCTGGTGTTGCTTTAGATTTCTTACAGTGACAAATATCAAACCCAGGGTCTCAACTATACAAGATAAACACCACAAACTTGTGTCACAACTCAGACCTCTTTATTGGATTATCTACTTTTCATTTCTTTTCATTTTTTTCTTGTTTTTTTTTTGGTATTTCGGCCACACCTGGTGGTGGATAGGGCTTACCTTGTGCTCTATGCTTAGAGACCACTCCTGGTGGGGGTGCGTGGCTGCATATTTGGTGCTGGAGATACAATCTAGTTTGGTTACCTGCAAGGCAAGTGCCCTACCTGCTGTGTTATCTCTGCAGTCCTAACTTTATATTTCATAATAATGTCATTGTTTTTAGGCCCATGTCTGCTTGCCATTTTACTTTTATTTTTCCATTTCACATATTTTTGTTTCCTCTTCCTACTCCCTGTTGCCTTAAGGTTTTCTCTGTTAATACAGCATTTTAATTTTTCAAAATGTCTACTACAGATGTTTTCAAGTTCCTAAATGAATCTCCAAAGTTAACTATGTACATCATAGCTTATCAGAAACCGTGTCATACTTACACTAATCTATTCCCTGTAAGATATGAAAGTGTTTCTGTGATACAATTCTATTCCTATCTGGCTGCTTTTTGTTTTACTGTCGCTACCATCGTCAAAATACATTTTTATAAGTGATGCTTTCATTAATTTCAGATCTTTATAATATATGAGAAAAAAGAAGAAGAAGAAAATAGTTTTGGCTTTTGTTTAACAAACTAATTTATCTTTTTTGATTTACTTCTTTTGTTCTGATGTATTCACATTATGTTCTATAGTTATTAATTCAGCTTTGTACTCATCAGCACCTTTATTTGCTATTTGTGGCAAATACATTTCTATATATCATAGGCACAATATATTCTTCATGGGGGGAGGGTAGTTGGATCACATCCAGTTGCCTCAAGCCTTATTCCTGACTCTGCTCAGAGGTTACGCTGGTGGTGCTTGAGGACCCATATGTATGTTGGGGATGGACTCTGGGTGGGCCACAAGCAAAGCAACCTCATAAACAGCTGCTCTGTCCTATCTTCCTATACACAGAACATTTAATATAAAAGAATATTATCACTGTATCACTGTATCACTGTCATCCCGTTGCTCATAGATTTGCTCGAGCAGGCGCCAGTAATGTTTCCATTGTGAGACTCGTTACTATTTTTGGCATATCAAATACGCCACAAGTAGCTTGCCAGGCTCTGCCGTGAGGGCAGAATACTCTCAGTAGCTTGCCAGGCTCTCTGAGAGGGGCGGAAAAATCAAACCCAGGTCAGCTGCGTGCAAGGCAAACACCCTACCCGCTGTGCTATGGCTTCAGCCGTAAAAGATTATATATAAAAATAAACATAAAAGTTTATGTCATATTTCCACAAACGCTTTTAAAATCAATTAAGAGACAAAAATTAAACTATGTAGTTTTATTTTTTCTTTAAAATTACCTGACTTCTTTGTAGAAATTCTTTGTTCATTCATGTGGATTTGCATTATCAGTGAGGTGAAGACACGTTGTTTCATTCTAAATCACTGCCTTTCATATGAGGCATGAACGTGTTTTCTGGTCATAATTTCTGTTTTAATTTTTTCCCTGTTTTAAAAAATCTTTTGGTCCTCCAAATATAGTTCCAAGGGATCACTAGGGTCACTTCTACAAGAAAAATGCACTCATGGTATTGGAGTGATAGTACAGTATGTAGGTTGTTTACCTTGTATGCAGCCAACCAGAGTTCGATCCCAGGTATCTCTATGGTCCCCGAAACCCCCAGGAGGGGGCTTCTGAGAACAGAGCCTGGAGTAAGCCCTGAGCATTGCAAGGTGTGGCCCAATAATAGGAGAAGATAGATAGATTGATAGATAGATAGATAGATAGATAGATAGATAGATAGATAGATAGATAGGTAGGTAGATAGATAGAGAAAGAGAGAGAGGAGAGAGGGATGAAGGGGAGGAAGATAAGAAGAGAGAAGAAGAGATAGAGTGGGGGAGGAAGGGATGGAGGGAGGGATGGAGGGAGGGAGGAGAAAGGGAAAAACAGACAAGATTATGCTCTGTTTACAAATTCTTATCATTGTTGTTTTTCTTTAAAACATTAGGAAGATAAGTATATCACTTTCTGACTTAATTCAGGACTTTTTAATATATATATTTTAGCTTTCTATCTCTTTACTGGTTCTGGCATATGGATATTTTATAATTTATTCTACAGGAAATTTGTTGTTGAGCTTCCTGCCTAGATGCGTGTTTGGGTTTTCAATAAATTTGAAGTTTTCAGTTCTAGTTCTTTGTTTTTTTTTTCTATTTTTTTCTTTTTAATCTTTTCACCTGCAACTTCTACGATTCATAAGTTTTTGATGGTCATTTGTCTGATTGTTTCTTTGATTTTGTTTCTGTTTTGGGTTCATATTTGGTGGTACTCAGAACTTACTCTTCAGTCTATAGTCAAAGAAATTTCTTGGCAGGTCACTTAGGATCATATATGGTATTGGTGATCAAACTTGGATTGGCACATACAAGGCATGCATTGTTCCCACTGTACCATTGCTCTGGCCTCTTTTCTTTTTTTTATCTTATTAATTTCTTCTTTTTTATACCCTGAAAGTTTTAGAATAATTATTATCTGTATACTAGCTTATTATTCAGTCTTCTGCCAATTCAAATCAATCATTGAATTATCCTTCGAATAATTCTCTTTTCCATTTATATTATTTTAACAGAACTTCAATTTGATCATTATATTGAAATTTCTCTCACTGTAGAATTTCATCTGATATATTATTATTATTATTATTATTATATTATAGCTTTCTATATCTCTTTAATCATGGTTTAAATTCATTCTCTGACTATAAAGTATGCTTTAAAGTTTTATTTTCTGTTAAATTCAATAACTGATCATCTTATTTTTGGTGAAGCAAAATAGTTTTTATTTTAAGGCATTTATTTAGACTGATGTGCAAGCAGAGAAAGAGAATAATAAGTGTTCAAGAGAGAACATGGGTTTCTCCAGGGTGGAAACAGCTAGCAACTGGTTGATCTGATAGTAAGTTTCTATTGTCTTTCACTCTAAAGTGTAGGTTACAATTTACATTTTATATTATACCAACTCTGCAATATATCTCTCTACTTCCCCAGGCTTGTTACTTTTATTTACTTGTTTATCTGTTTATTGACTGACTAGATGGTTTTTGTGGGATTTATTCCACCTGTGCTATAATGTGCTGAAACTTTCTCTAGGGAGAAACTTATCCATGCAACCTGGAGCATTCCCACAGTCAGTTTGGGATGAAAATGCCTTTGGCAATGCTCTCTGACTCTCGCTGTCCATCGGTCCATACACACAAACATTAAAGTTCCAGTCACAGTGTGATGATTGATCTACTGTGTTCAACAATAGCCTGGAGTATAAATTGTCCCGTCCGAGCTCACAAAGCTGTGCAGAGATTCGATAAAGGAAGACCTCAAAGAGAGAAGAGCAGCAGTGTTGGCCAGTGTGGCAGAAGCCGGGAAAAGTATTCGCAAAGCTCGCCTGTCCTTCGCCAACTACAAGACCAAGATGACTGCCCTCTGACATCCCAATGAATCTATCACATCTTCCAGAAAGGCAATGGAGAGGATTATTCACGACTTCTACTCGGATCTCTTTGACAGCCATGTCCACCTGCCCATGTACCAAATTCCGCAGGATGGATATGTCATTCCCAACGTTCTCCCTTCTGAAATACGACACGCCATTTCATTGGTAAAGACGCATACAGCACCTGGTCCGGACAAGGTCAGACCCGAACACCTGAAAAATCTGCCACCAGTACTCATCAATACACTGGCTCTCGACTCTTCACATGCTACCTGTCTGAATGCAAGGTTCCGGCTCAGTGGAAAACCAGTAAGACCGTTCTGTTGTACAAGAAGGGAGACATCCACGACATCGGCAACTATCCCCCAATCTGCCTGCTGTCTGTCATCTACAAGTTGTTCACTCATGGCATCCTGAATAGAATAGGCAGAACACTAGATGGAGGACAACCATGAGAGCAAGCCGGGTTCTGAAGGGGATTCAGCACGATAGACCATATCCACACAGTGACCAAACTCATTGAAGTTTTCCAAGAGTTCAAGATGCCGCTCTGTCTAACGTTCATCAACTTAAAGAAGACCTTCAATTCTGTTGAGACTGAGGCGGTCATTGAAGCCCTGGCCAAACAAGGCTTCCAAACTCAGTATATCAAAATCTTCCGCGAGCTGTATTGTGGATTCACCACCATGATCTCACCATTCTACAAGGAAGTGATCATTGATGTAAAGAGAGGGGTGCGGAAGGGTGATACCATTTCACCAAAACTCTTCTGTGCCACCCTTGAGAACATCATGTGAAGTTTGGAATGAGAAGGAATAGGAGTAAGGATAGATGGTCGGCAATTACACCATCTCCACTTCGCTGATAACATCATTCTCATAACACCAAACATTAGCCAAGTGGCACAAATGCTGGCCAATTTCGACCACTAGTGTGGAAAGGTCGGATTGCAGCTGAATCTCAACAAGACGATGTTCATGAAAAACGAACTAGTCCCTGAAGCTC
Source organism: Sorex araneus (assembly GCF_027595985.1). Lineage (NCBI taxonomy): Eukaryota > Metazoa > Chordata > Mammalia > Eulipotyphla > Soricidae > Sorex > Sorex araneus. Next base: position 296,334,830 of record NC_073313.1, on the reverse strand, counting down.
CATTTGCTCTCAATGGAATTAACATCTCCGAATGCACTAGCTATGTGTACCTGGGTCGAGAAGTCAACATGAGGAATGACTTGGTTCCAGGAAGAGAGCAGTATGGAATGCCCTCAAGAGCTTCAAAGAAGTGGTTTAGAGAACGGAGAACCTCCGAAATTGGGCACATCTTTTTGATTCCACTGTTCTTCTGCACTGACATATGCCTCAGAGACCTAGGCCCTTCGCAAACAGGATGAGAACGCTATTAAAGTATCCCAAAGAGGAATCGAAAGAGCTATGCTTAAGTGATTGAAGAAATCCGGAGTTCTGACCTCCATCAATGGTCAAGAATCACTGTCTTGTTTGCCAAGGCATCAAAAATCAGATGGGTTGGTCATGTAATGTGATTCAGAGATGACTGCTGGACTAGAGCTGTTACCGACTGGATTCCACGGGATGTCAGAAAACCTCGTGACTGCCCACCAACTAGATGGTCAGATTTCTTCGTCAAATCACTGAGTGAACAATTTGAGGCTCTTCATGTGCCTGGAGCAAGCAGATATCATTGGGCTGCACTAGCACGTGACAGGGACAAATGGAGATATTACTGGCACCCGCTTGAACATATTGAAGATCAAGGGGATGACAAGTCATACAAGTGATAAATTGTCCCACTGATTGAACCATAGATTTTGTTGGACTCATTTCCTAATTCTTATCCTGTTATTTTCTAAGAAAATTCAACAGACCACTTCTTGAAAATATCTGTCACTGGTCATTTCCAAAGCCCATCGAGCTCTTCTTGATCAATACCATTATTATTTTTCTGTCGGGCACAACTCTGTCAATGCACAGAGCACCTGGTGCCACACCCAGCAATGCTCAGCTGGTGGCTTGTGACTACAGTTCAGTGCCCTCAGCCCCGTAGTGTTTTCAGATCACCAAGACATACCTAGGAGTCTCAAAGAGTCCTCCAGTGCCAGGGATCAAACCCGGGTCCTCACATATATCAGGCATGTGTTCTTCCAACTGAGCTTTCCCTCCATTCCAAACCTAATATTTTTAGCCAACACCTGCTACTGCTTTTCAAATTGTGCTTAAACTTGAATTTATCAGTACTGAAGAGATAGTACCAGGGTTAAGTTACCTGCCTTGTATGCAGTTGACCCAAGATCAATCCCCAGCATCATATATGGTCTTCCAAGCATCTCAGAGTGACTCCTGAGCACAGAGCAGGGACTAAGCCATGAACTTCACTGGGTGTGGCACAAAAACCCCAATAATACTAGTATCAATGATAAAAAAAAGATTGAATTTCTCCATTTTTGTTCTAAATGGAAGCAGTTCCCTTAGGAAGATATTGAGGCTATTTAATAGCCTAATTCTCATGGTGAAGTAACTCATTGAAGCAAATTCTATGAACTGCCATGGAGATATTCATGGAGACAATGGGACTCTTATCTCAGTGTGGCATCAGTGCTTTAAGACCTAATTTTTTTGGTAGAGTAGAATATCAGGCCCAGATATTCTTGAATTGCTTCTCTTAAAATCAACTACTGACTAATGAGATAGGTCTAGGTGGCTGAGATGCTGATGTTCTCCAAAAGTTTCACACAGGTAGAATTGTCTTCCCTTAATTGGAGACTTGGAAGAAGCAAAGAATTCTGAGTTTTGGCTAACCACATTTGGAACTTAGCCTCAGGAATAAAGGAGTTTGAGAGATGATGACAAATGCTGATATAGAGCCTCTCCTGGGACGGCAGCCACTCACTGAAATATGGGACATGGAAACCCAAATGCTCTTGGATGAGACATTTTATTGCTCTCAATTAGTTGGAGAGAATAAGGGAAAAACAGATCTGATTTTATATGTATACATATACATATATACCATATATCATTATGGTTTTATTGAAAAATTCTAGATTTTTTTAATTTTTTGTAGTATATTCTATATTAATTTTAAAAAATGTTTTCAAAATAAAAAATAATGCAAATACTATTTTATACTATGAGTAATTCCTCTGCTTGTATATATGTATATATATATATATATATATACACACACAAAGGAAATGAATACAGGCTATCAAAAATATCTATATTCACATGTATGTTGCAGCATTGTTCACTTTATTCACAGTTAGGAAATAAGTTGATGGTGAAATCTTAATGCCCATCAACTCTGGAATGAATAAAATAAATATAAATATATTATCTATATCATATGTGTATGACAGTTATATTTTTTATGGAATACTTGTAAATTTGTGTCAAATATAAATATAATAAATGTGAAGTCCTATTTTGCTCCGTGACTGGCAGGCATCCTTGTAAAGGGATTACAAGAAATTACATATACAGTTATCAAACAATTCCACTAAGTAAAAAGTAAACTTCTAAACTAAATGTCATATTTTTCTATAGCAAACAAAAAAATCATAGCTTAACAATAGCTCAACATGTCTGAAAATGAGACTTTCTCCTGTACCCACTATACAACTTTTCTTGACCATTGGTTTAAATTTTGAAGAATTTAATTTTTGCTTTCATATGCTTAGGCTGAGCCTCATGCATGAGCAGCCGTGTGACAAATCACCATAAAGGGAAATATATATGTACATATATATACACACACATATGTATATATGCCTCTCAAAGAGCCCAGCAAGCTACCGAGAGTATTTCGCTTGCAAGGAAGACATTGGCAAGCTCCCCATGGTGTATTTGATATTCCAAATACAGTGACAATAACAGATCTCATCCCCTGACCCTGAAAAGAGCCTCCAATCATTGGGAAAAATGAGTAAGGAGAGGCTGCTAAAATCTAAGGGCTGGGATGAACGGAGACATTACTGGCACCCGCTTGAATAAATTGATGAACAACAGGATGACAGTGATACAGTGAAATGTGAAGTACTAGTAAATTTTATAAAATGATGAAGCTGTAATGTGGATAATATAGCATTCTCTAGATCAGAAGTCACTAAATTAAAAATATTTATGTAGCTATTATTTATATGTTTTGTAATTTTACTGAGTTAATTTGGGGACATAATGATAAAGATGCAATAGTAGGTAGCATTTGCTTCATTTTCTGTGACATAATTAATTAAAAAATAACATACTAGCTAATAGTATATAATAGAAATATATATTTACTTGGATTGTGGTTGCTGACAAAATAAAGTTCAACTTAATATATAACTTAAGCTTTTTATGCAATCACATAAGAAGCTTTAATGTATGTTTTCCTTTTATGACCTGCAAATATACAAACTGCAATGCCACATATATTCCCATCTTAGTATCTAATAATCTGTCAGTATGAACATTTTACTTAGATCAACAGTTTCATGCAATTTCCACATATTGCAACAATTTTATTTTCATTTCAAAAAAGTACTCCTAAGCACAATCACTGTTTTTAAGATATGCTATACTAGCATTTTATAGTATAGACATTTGAACCCATATATAAGCAATGACTCTTTCTAAGAAACATAATATAGAAACACTTACTGAAGTAATGGAATTAAAATTCAAATATGCTGCCATCACTTCTTGGAAAAACTACTGAAAATAAATTTTTCCCTCCTTTTTTTTTAATTTGAATGATGATCTTGGCAATGACTATTACAAGTCAAGTGTATTAATATTCTTAGAATGACATGCTAAAAAGTATTTTATGCCTTTTGTTACCTTTCCATACCTACTATAAGCATTGCTTCTCGCACTGTACATTTTATAATTGATTTGGAGCCCTGGTCAGCAAACCCCTGCTTGAATTAAAGTATGTGATTGTTTAAGTCACATAAAACATTTAATTTGACAATGTTTGTTTAATTGATTTTACTTGTTTTGTGAGCACAGCCTCACATATATTTAAATTATATTTTGATAAAACCACATTTCCCACTTCCACTGTAATGTCAATATGCTTGTAGCATATTCCCATGAACTTCAGTTAAGTTTTCAGGGTCCAAGTATAGTATTTATCATCTGATTATTCATTTAAATTATTTTTTAATGCTCCATGTTGGATGCCATCTTCTAAGTGGCATTTTTATTTCTCCTTCTTACTCATAGCATTAGCATCATCCAGTATACTTGTATCCAGGCTAGAAAATGCCAAGATTCCATTGTTCCATGAGTAGTGAATCACTGTGCATATGTACCTACCATGATGTTTTTATCCTTTCATCAGTCACTGGCCACTAAAGTTGTGTCTATATCTTGACTATTGTAGATGACTCTATTGACTATAGGTATGCAAATATCTTTATGTATTTGTGCATTGTCTTCTGATTTATATGTACAGATGGAATTTCTGGCTTATACAGTAAATATATTTTTAATAATTTGAGAAATCTCTAGAAAGAAATTTTTTCATAGTGTTTTAATAGAGGTTGGTCCTATCAAAAAATATCCTTTTCATCAACAATGTAAAGGTTCGTTTATCACCATGCCCCAGATCTTGCTTCTCATGGTTTTCACATAAACAACTATATGATGATATTGCTTTTTAGTTTTGATTTTTTTTCCTCTTATAGCACTGTAGCACTGTTTTCCCATTGTTCATCAATTTGCTCAAGAGCGCACCAGTAATGTCTACATTGTGAGACTTGTTACTGTTTTTGGCATATCAAATACGCCATGGGTTAGCTTGCCAGGCTCTGTTCTGTGTGTGGGATACTCTCGGTAGCTTGCCGGGCTCTCCGAGAGGGATGGAGGAATCGAACCCGGGTCGGCCGTGTGAAAGGCAAACACCATACCTGCTGTGCTATAGCTCCACATGATAATTTCTTTTACACATGTTTGTTTGTGAGCAAATATTTTTCTTTCTGGAGTATCTATTCAGCTTATCTCACCATTTTTTAATGGGGGCTTGTGTTTTGGAGGGTTATTTAATTTTGGTCTTTGTTTTGAATTATTGTTTATTTCTGGAAGCTCTATCTTGATATTAGCCCTTTATGAGAGTCTCTTGCCCACACGCCTGTCTGTTTTCCCTGGGGCCCCTCAGAAGGGATGGGCTTCAGCTTCCCACCCCACCCCGAGCAGAGCTCCCGGCAGCCAAGGACCACAGAACCTAGCCACAGCCATGCTCAAGGCCCCTTTCCACACGTTTGGACAAGCATCATACATGAAGGTACCAGCAGAGGAACCCAGGTGTGTGTAATCCCATCAATGGCCAACATCCAGAGATTTAAAAGCAAGCTCCCAGAAGCGATATCTTAGAACCTACTTTTCCCTCTGGGAGAAACTAGCAAGCTACTGAGAGTTTCCTGCCCACATGGGACAGCCTCTCAAGCTTCTTATGGTGTATCCACATGCCAAAGCCAGGAACAAGCTGGATCCCATTCCCCTGAGCCTGAAAGAGCCTCCAATGCACCATCTTTGGGAAGGCCTATAAGAGAGAGGCCTCTAGAATCTCAAGGATAGGATGAATAGAGAGGTTACTGAGAGCACTCTTGCCACTTGACAATCAACGGGATTTCGTGATCGTGATCATGATCATGATGAGATGTGTGAATATTTTCTCCCACTTAGCAAATCACTGTTTTAATTTGAATGGTAAATTCTTTTCTGTGCTGAGGCTTTCTTATTTGGATTTTACCCTTTTGCTATTTTTATTTCATTTTTTTCCATTGTTAAGGAATTCTTGGAGGAAATATTATGGATGACCTGCATATATTTTTTTATTGAGTTTTTTGGAGTTAGTCTAGCATTCAAGTCTTTCATTTATTTTGAGTTAAATTGATATGATTTCAATCTTCATGAGCCCTTTGACACTGATTTTGTGGTATAATCTTGAGTATGTTCTATGGTGATGGTATTAAAGAAAAATGTGAATTTATTTTTCAGTGTGGAGAGCATTATAAATGGTTATTAAATTCACCTGGTCCAATACTTCATTTATGGTTATTATTTCAATGATTATTTTCTGTCTGGTTGATCTGTTCATAGATGACATTAGCTGTAACAATTATGATCGGCAAATGTCTCTTCAGAACTATTGATATAATTTGTTTTATTTGCTACATATGTTAAATGCTAAGACAGCTAGATAGACTGATTTTTTAATCACTAAACAGTGTCTATCCTTTTGTCTTATTCCTAATATTTTTAGCTTGAAAATGTTTTTCTGATCCGTATGGTTGTTTCTTGCTCTCCAAATTTTTCCTTTGGGCCTGTGTTTTACATTAGATAGGAAGTGTGTCTCTGCAGTTCATAGACGGTTGCATTATTTTCTTGATCCTTCTTATAGTCCTTGTTGGCAAATTCTGGCCAGTAAAATTTAGTGAAATTACTAATTTTGTATGTTTTGCTTTTTAAAATTGATTCTTGATATTTATTCTAGTGACAAATATAAACTAATTTCAAATAGGTTTGGGTAGTAACTAAGAAATCATGTTTGCCATTGCTTGCCAGCCACTAGACCAAAAGTACCCTAAATTATTGACATAGAACCTATTTTCAGAAAAAGAATATAATTGAGAATTACCTGGAAATCTGCCTTTTCAAAGAAAACAGAAAGATGTAGTGACCAATTTGCATATTTTCATGTCTTTACATTTCTACCTACATCTTGCAACATAGTAAAGAATATTATTGTTGTATACAAGATCCTTGAAGTGATTTAGCAATCAGCAGTACAATATTGCATGAATGTACTACTACAAGAAATACATAGTGCGCTGTCATCTTATTTAGAGGCTGTTGGAGAGAGTTAATAGTTACAATTTAGTTTTCCCTTACTTAACTGGTTTTATCATCACAGGCTTTATTTACCAATTAAAAAATGAAATACTATAATTATATGTTAATAGTTAGTGGGGTTTTATTTTTGTGATTTCATTAATAACGTCATAAAAAACTGAGAAAAATAGAAGAGATAATTTAATAGGTTGAGTAAATGAAAAGCCTGCAGGAAACCCAATTCTGAACCCAGCACCTTCAACATGCCGGGTGCTCAAAGCACTGAAAAGAGTCCCCAGGCACAAAGCCATACGTTTCCCTGAGCACTGTATTCTGTGAGTGTAACCCCAAAAGAATAAACAAAACATAACAAATGTATTGACTGTGCACTATAAAGAGCATTGTACCGAAACAAACCTGGTATTGTTAGTATGTGCATAGAAATATAGATGCATAGGGAAATGTATGCAAACTCAAGCAAAATGTCGCTTTATTAAAATAATAATGTTCATTTTGTATGTGATCTGAAACCCAAGAAGAACAGAGATATCGAATATGAATTCAGTTTTTAATGTACGGATCACAATTGTAGTAGTCTTAATTTTCAACACAACTCACAAAGAACCTAAGGCAGATTTCTTTTGGAAAGCCTATTGTGTGGTAAACAAGTCATCACAGCACTGAGCTTCTTCACAATGGGCCACACTCTCCTTCCTGCACCTACTGAGAAGGTTATTTAGGAATGCTTGACCATGGCACAGTCATAAGGACCATTTTGTATATTTGAAAATAAAAGAATCATTAGGATTTTAACTCTTCAGAGCAGATTAAATGTATGAATTGATTTTCAAAATTTTCTTTTTCTCATGTATCCACTGTTGCCTTCATCTTCTTTTTTTTTATTTCAATGACCCACAACACTGTGGGTCAATGATGGTATCGCCCACTTTGATTCCCTACTTGAAAAGATCCAGGGAGCATCCATTGGCTTATAAGGGGGTGTGTGATTTGCTTTACTAGCACTCAAGTTTCATTGGGCTGGCCATATAAACACTTCCTTTCCTTAACTCCCCACCCTCCCACCAAGGTGAAAATCTAGTAGTCTGTCAGCCATATTGAGGAAATATAAATACTCAAGTATTTTCTTGGGGTCCCTGTAGCTCTTAGAGATTTTCCCTTCATTTCCTTACTATTATAGAAATTGAGCACTATAGCACTGTAGCACTGTTGTCCCATTGTTCATGGATTTGCTTGAGTGGGCACCAGTAATGTTTCCAATGTGAGACTTTCTGTTACTGTGTTTGGCATATCTAATACACCACGGGTAGCTTGCTAGGCTCTGCCATGTAGGCGGGATACTCTCAGTAGCTTGCTGAGCTCTCTGAGAGGGATGGAGGAATCGAACCCGGGTCTGCCACATGCAAGGCAAATGCCCTACCCACTGTGCTATCACTCCAGTCCAGAGGTTATCCAGAGTTACATAATATCCATCAGTGTTGCTATCAATAAGATTTTGAGAGTCATCAAGATAATTTGAACTGGTGACTCCATCTCTGCTTATGGCCCCATAGCTATTTGCCTTGGATTCCAGTGCTATAAGCACAGGACCACCAGCTCAGAATATCAGGGACTTAGAATACCCCTTCACCCTGGCCCCATTTCTTCGGATTTCTGTTCTTTTAGAAATATCTTTTCCACAGCAGTCTGTTGCCCTTTAGTAGGATTTACTCTATCTAACTGGAATATTATCTTTTTGTCCCTTCTGTGGAAATTCTATTCATGTGCTTTCAGATAGCTTTCAGTGTAAACTGAGTCAAGTTTTGGTGTAGATTTATGGTGATATCATAGGAGTTAACTGAAGTTGGCCCTTGTACCCGTTAACCCCCCCCTTTTGACTTCTACATATGCATTTAGGACAATGCAACTTATCATTATAGTAAACTATAAGTTATCTTTGTCTAATCACAAAATAACCATTTAATTCCTTGATTCTGTTCATAAATAATGATCAGCATAAAAGTGTAGCCAGCCATATCTCTAGGAAACATTATCAGCAAAATGCTGCTAGAAGTCTTATGCTTCATGAGAGCATGTTTGAATGCATCTTATAGTCAGTGTAATTGAATTTTACTGCCTGCAGTTTACTGCCTATCTTTAAATTATGTAGGTCCATTACCCCCAAAAGTATTTCCAACTTTAGTTGTAACATATCCTTATTAAAACTCATAATTGTGTGCTCATTACAATATATTCTTTGAATGTTTATTATCTGTGTCTGCAGCATGTCACATCCTATTTGCTGTTGGCAGGGCCAGGTAACACTCAACTTAAAGTATTTTGTTTATCTCATTATTTCACATTATGTTTTCTATCATGATCATTTTAAATTTCTGCCTCTGCATGTCTTTAATTGTATACTAATTTTGGATTCCTTCTTCAGCAACTTTTCTGGGCAAACTCCTGGTTTGAGAATAAAATAAATTATTTATCTGACATGTATGATATATAATAAGTTTGATCTATAATAAATTTGATCCCTTTGAAAAAATACCTTAAATGACAAAACAAAATACAAAATATGTACTAATGATTTTTTAAACCTTCTAAAGAAAATCTCTGCATGCATGAATATAAGCAACAAACAATTTTTGTAGGATTTCACATTTCTAAAATAGTTCTTTTTTAAATTAACTGAGTTACTTAGCAAGAAAATCTTTTTTTTAATTTTTTTTTTATTATTAGTGAATCACTGTGAGGTACAGTTACAGACTTACAAACTTCTGTGCTTACATTTCAGTCATACAATGGTCACGTATCCATCCTTCTACCAGTGCCCATTTTCCACCACCAATGGTCCCAGCATCCTTCCCACCGTCCTCACCCCATTCCCCCTCTCTCCACCTTGCCTCTGTGGCAGGACATTCCCTTTTTCTCTCTCTCTCTCCTTTTGTGTGTTGTGGTTTGCAGTAGAGCTATTGAGTGGCCATCATGTTCAGTCTATAGTCTGCATTCAGGGTGCATCTCCCATCCAGAGAGGACCTTCCTAGCACCATTTACTTGGTGATCCCTTCTCTAAATGAACTGCCTTTTTCCTCAGTTTGTAAGGCCAGCTGCTAAGCTTTGAAGTAATCCTCCCAGTAATCTTGGGTTTTAGTTTCCCATTCTATTACTTTATATTCCACAAATGAGTGCAATTTTTCTATGTCAGTCCCTCTCTTTCTGACTCATTTCGCTTAACATGATCTTTCCATGTTGATCCATCTATATGCTAATTTCATGACTTGTCTTTTCTAACAGCTGCATAGTATTCCATTGTGTAGATGTACCAGAGTTTCTTTAGCCAGTCATCTGTTCTCGGGCACTCGGGCTTTTTCCAGATTCTGGCTATTTGTAAACAGTGCTGCAATGAACAGTAACAACGGTATGTCATTTCTACTATACTCTTTTGCATCTCTGGGATATATTCCTAGAAGTGGTATTGCTGGGTCACATGGGAGCTCAGTTTCTAATCTTTTGAGAATCATCCATATTGTGTTCCAAAATGGCTGAATTAGTCAGCATTCCCAACAGCAGTGAAGGAGAGTTTCTTTCTCCCTACATCCAAGCCAACACTGGTTGCTTTTGTTCTTTTGGATGTGGGCCAGTCTCTGTGGTGTGAGGTGCATCTCCCTGACGATTAGTGATCAAGAGCACTTTTTCGTGTGCCTTTTGGCCATTCAGATTTCTTCTTTGAGAAAGTTTCTGTTTATTTCATCACCCCATATTCTGATGGGGTTTGATGTTTTCCTTTTGTAGAGTTCAACCAGTGCCTTGTAAATCCTTGATATCAACCCCTTATTGGATGATTATTGGGTTTATATCCTTTCCCATTATGTTGATTATCTTTGAATTCTGTTCTCTGTGTCTTTTGTAGTGCAGAAACTTCTCAGTTTGAGGTAGACCCATTTGTTTATCTCTGTTTCCACTTGGTTGGCCAGTGGAGTGTCCTCTTTAAAGATGCCTTTAGCCTTGATGTCGTAGAGGGTTTTGCTGAGCATGTTTTCAATGTACCTGATGGACTCTGGTTTGATGTTGAGGTCTTTAGTGCATTTTGATCTGACCTTTGTGCATAGTGTTAGGTAGAGATCTGAGCCCATTTTTCTGCAGGTGGCTGTCCACTTTTGCCAGCACTGTTTGTTAAAGATGCTTTCCTTGCTCCACTTCACATTTCTTGCCCCTTATCAAAGATTAGCTGATCATATATTTGAGGGTGTGTGTAAGGATACCCTGTTCCATTGGTCTGCAGCAGTACCATGCTGTTTGAATTATAAGCACTTTGTAGTAGAGTTTTTAAGGTTGGGGAAGGTGATGCCCCCCCTATTCTTTTTCCCAATAATTGCTTTAGCTATTTGTGGTGGTTTGTTGTTCCATATGAATTTCAGGAGTGTTTGGACCATTTCTTTGAAGAATGTAATGGGTATCCTTATAGGGATCCCATTAAATTTCTATAATGCTTTGGAAAGTACTGCCATCTTGGCAATGTTAATTCTCCCAATCCATGAGCAGGGAATATTTTTCCATTTCCTCGTATCCTTTTTTATTTCCTAAAGTAGCATTTTATAATTTTCTTTGTATAAGTCCTTTACCTCCTTAGTTAAGCTGATCCCCAGGTACTTGATTTGTAAGAAATTCTTTATCATAATGTTTTCATCAAATATAATAAATTTGTTTTCATTTAGTACTCCATAAAGTATTTTAATTCATAAGTAATTACCTGAATGTTTAATTTTTAAAAAATCTCTAAAGCTATATTGCTAATTTGAAAACCTATCAAATTAAAATGTGGAGCAAGAATCCTGGTTTAATGTAAGGGTATAAAAACAATAATTGTAACCCTTGGATTCTGAACTGTCTTTAAGTGTGTACTCTTAGAAATTATTTAAGATTTCACATTAGTTTTCTGGATCTCAGTTCCTTAAAATTAAGGAAAAAATAGAACTCTGCCAGTCGCTTGCAGTATCCTCGCTAGTGTTCCTCAGGTGCAGTTGTCAGTTCTGAGGGTGTGTTGAGATGTCCTGTGGCTCACCTTATTCATTCTTGTATAGCTCACATTTACAAATTTTTCAAAGAAATACTCTCTGGAAGTGGATTCTAGCTAACACTGTGATACTTACACATCATATCTAACTTCCCCTTCTCAATCTTATATCTTAAACTTCTTCTTTTGTGGCCATGGGCAATTTCTGGAAAGATAAAAGAGTTCTGAACTTTGACACAAAGATTAGAATTGCTCTATCACTGTAATCCTGTCATCCCGTTGCTCATCAATTACTCGAGCAGGCACCAGTAATATCTCAATTTGTCCCTGTCGCATGCTACTGTATCCCTTGGCATCTGCTAGCTCCAGGAACATGAAGAGCACGCTGTTGTTACTGTTTTTGGCATATCGAATATGACAGGGGTAGCTTGCCAGGGTCTGCCATACAGGCAGGATATCCTCAGTAGCTTGCCAGACTCTCTGAGAGGGCAAAGGCTTTGAGTTTACATAGCTGAACCGGAGGTGGTTTGTAGGTGTGTCTCCCACATGTGTAACTTTTGTCGGTTAAATTTTTTGGTAAACTTGGCCCTAAGTTGTTAGGGTCTGGTCAAAGGCACAGCAGCAATTTTGGGGTATCTAGACATCTGAAGGTACCATCAGACTGCTGATACACTAGTCCCACAGGTACAGGTTGACCTGCTGGTGGCACCATAGCCCCATAATCAAAATATAAATTTAACAATCCTAGAGACAGCCCTTTAACATAGTAACTCGTGTTTACTGACAGTAAAATGAAAAGTTTAAACCAATAAACTTTTTTAAAAGTTCTCTTTTGACAAAAACAGTAATTCATAAAGGCTTTCAATATGTGTAAACCATTTATGCACCTTCAATTGTGAATGAAATGAATAAAAAAATCTAAAGAGGATATCAATGCCATGATGCATTTCTACTGTGTTCTCACAGCCTGGATTTCAGTTCATTTGAGTTCCTAGCAGCTTAAGAGAACATTGTGTAATTGGAACAAGAATCTACGCTCAGTACAGGAAGTTCGGGTGAATCCTTTTGAAATTCATCCATGACAAGCAAATTCAATTAAAAAGTGCAGTCCATATATAAAATATATAAATATATATATATGTTTATAATTCAAGAAGACTTAAGTTAGGTCTCTCTCAGAAGCAGAACTTGAGAATATTTATAAGCATATAATCTATTGAGAACAGTGCTAACTAACCAGTAAGAACCTGAGAAAGGCAGGATAGATAAGAGAAGGGAATCAAAGATCAGAACACTTTTCTTTAAACCATTCATTTAAAAACTCTAAAACTATACATTGTGTATATTTGGTGTTATTATGTTTAAAATGTATATTTATTGAGGAAAGTAAAATCATCTGTGATTTAAAGGAACTTTACTTATTTTTAATGATATAAAATTGTAAAAAAAGTATATATGTAAAAGTAACTTGTAAAATGATCAATCTGTTAATGATTAGAAAATTAGAAAATAACTTTTCTAAAGACTAGTTTTAAATGTTAACATATAAATATTTTTATAAATTCTGAGAATAAGATATTGCAGGAAAAATGACAAAAATTGACAGTATGTCATTGTCTGCCAGGTGTGAGATTGGTACAATCAATGCTTTGAGGAAGTAATGGTAGGTGGATGTCTATATTAGTATATAATTATAATTTTGTCTCACATTAACTCTACCACCATTGCTGTGTCTATTTATATTCATATGGTGGATAATTACTGAAGAGCACAAGCTCATAAATTTTTTTTATCATGTTATACACTGTGATGAATTAAATGGGGATATGTGTTTGACTAGTAAGTAATCAAATGCTTTGAAGAGAACTAATCTATGGAAATTTTTAGCACTATTAATGTAATACGATTCATCTGAATTTCACTAACATTTTTCCAACATGGGTAATTTTTATGGCAATATGAAGTCAATATGCCCTATGATTTGTAAAAGGCCACATAAAAGTCTCTTTAGCACTGTCAAACTTCGTCACTAAATAAATGATTTTATTTTATGTAACTTAGCTGCCATACCTCAATATGAACATACTTATTAGTGAATAAGGGTTATTCACATGGTTAGTATGATTTTGTGATAAATTTAGGACAAAATACTATTTTTTAATTTTATACAAGTGTTAGTTATTGATAAAAGTTCTTAGCTGTGCACTAATTTTTTTCTTTTTTTTGAGGGGGGAAGTAAGATCAGGACACTTTTATTTTTTTAAAATTGAATCTCCATAAGACACAGTTACAGAGCTTTCATGATTGAGTTTTAGTCATACAATGAACAAGCACCCAACACTCCACCAGGGCACATTTTCCACCACCAATATCCCCAGTATCGCTCCCACCACCCCACCCCTTGCCTCTGTGGCAGGCACCATCCTTCTTACTCTCTCTCTCTCTCTCTCTCTCTCTCTACTTTGGGGCATTGTAGTTTGCAATACAGATACTGAGAGGCCGTCCTGTTTGGTCCTTAGTCTTTTCAACACACATTTCCCATCCTTTGCGATCCCTCCAACCATCATTGACTTAGTGGTCCCTTTCTTCATCCCAAATGCAGGCTCCCAAACCATGGACCAACCCTGGTCTTTGTCTCTATAGTACTTGGGTGTCAGTCTCATATTACATTATTTTATATTCCACAAATGAACTATGCTTTATTTTAGATTTTATTTTCTGTTGTTTTTTCCTTTTTCTTTTTCTTTTTTCCAGGAGTGAAGGTGGTGCTCACTGGTTACTCTGACTCTGGACTTCACTTCTGGTGGGCACAGGGAACCACCTGCTTAGTTGGGAACTAAATCTGGGTTGGCTGCATTCAAGGCAAATGCCCTTCCGATTGTATTCTCTCTGGCCCCTTAGACTTCATTTTCTAAGAACACAAAATAAAATCTATAAAATAATGTTAGACAATTTAAGATATACCTCATATTTTATTTATTTCATTTAACTTGCTAATAACATTTATTTAAAATTATACATAGCATGAAGGTTTTTATACTGTCATTGTTTTAGCAGGGGAAGGAAGAGGGTGGTAATCCCGGTTATTCCTGAAAGTGCTCAGGGTTCATACTCTACTAGGGATTCAAGTGGGATCATTAGCATGGAAGGTGGATGCGCTAACATCTGCATTATCTCTCTAATATTCTAACATTTCCTGTTATTGCATTTGAGGTTACTTCTTTTTCTTTTTTCTTTTTTTTTGATAGGGGAAGTTAGGCAATACCCAGCAGTGCTAGGGCTTACTCCTGGCTCAGTGCTGAGGGATTATTTCTGCAGAACTCAGGTTATCACATAGGGTGCCACTATCAAACCTGGGTCATCTGCTGTAAGGCAAGCACCCTACCTACTGTCCTATCATTTTATCACCACAAATTGCTTAGTTTGTATAAATTACTCCTGGAAGTTTGTGAAAACTGTTTTCCGCACATATATTAATGGATCTATTTGACTACAATATTTTCTCATTTGCTTATTTTATCATTATTAACAAATCCAAGGTAAAATAAATTAATTTTGATTAAATAATGTTTTAATTGTTCTATTGTCATTTAAACTTAATAAGATTTATATGCAAACTCCTACAAGAATTTTTATATTATTATTTACAAGCTTTTAAATTGTCATGTTTTTTATAATCACTTAAATACATAATGCATTCAAATCTAGCACCTCAAAATTTATTGCATATTTCCTTGTTTTTTCTATTAAAATTTAGCAAAATTAATTGTCAATGGATTTAAAATAGAGGTGATTCTTTATGTACCTATAGTGATGAAGCTTCAGGCTAGATTCCTAGTGCTCAAACCAGGACAGTTGTAATAGGATTAGGGGGACCTTTCAATAACATTCATGTTGTAATTGTTGGCAGTCTATTCAATCTTCAAAAAGGAGTATGACATACATCTTCATTATTTAATATTAAATAAGGTGAGGCACTTAGAGATATTAGTTGGAGAATCCTCTCAAAATTGTTCTGACTTAGGGTAATATGACCATATGGAATTTAGAGTACACTCTGATGATATTAAAAGAAGTTATGTTCTACTTTTAACAACAACAAACGAACTTATTTATCTGTATATTAATATATTGCTAAAAGAACAGGTTGCATTTAGCATGTATAGATCCACTGCTTATTTTCCTAATGTATTACTTTTTCAACCTTTCTGAACGGTTGTGTTTTTTAGATGACCAAATCTTAGCTTCCTGGTTTGCATTTTTGAAATTAATTTCTAGGGGGTACTCTCAAACAGTGTTCAGGGGACTCCGGAGTTATTCCGCAAGATAATTAGCTCAGCTCATTGGGCTGCCTTTCTAGCAATAAGCTTTGTGGTGTTGTGTTGTTCAAACCCTACATACTGGGAGTCCCTTGGGCAATGCCAGTTATTTCAGAAAGACCATATGACATCAGGGATCAAACTATGTGCCTTGTGCATGACAGGCATGTTATCCAACCCTTTGAGCTCTCTCTCTGGCCCCTTTTATGTTCTTATTTTAACATTTCCCTTACTTGCATTTCTAGTGACAAATGTTTTATATCATCATACTACCTACACATTTTCAGTTTGTTTATTTTTTTTTGTGAAATTTAGGCAGTAAAGTATACCTTATTTACACACAAAGAAAAATCATGTGTAAAACGTTTAGCACAGTATCGAAAGGATGAAATACCCTTCCAAACATTTACTATGGTATCTAAAACATCATAAGACACTCCCTACTCATTTTCCATAATTACTCCACCATATTTCAAGGGAGGCAAGATGTTGCCGACACTGCCCAAACCGCACACACTCTGCCAAACCCGGCTCACCATCTCGCCTTAGACAATATGAGGCTTAGCATGCCAGGTATGGAACTCTACACGTGATTTCTGCTGGAACTCTGTGCGTGATTTGTGATGGACATCTCCAGCTGTTTTGCAAGATTCAGACAGAATGGCGTCAGCAGGGCACGGAAAAACCACAGGGGTACCTGCAGCATCACTGCCATCCCGGCTGGGTCGAGTAGCAGCTGCTGTCAGACATAGAGCCATGGTGGCAGTTTGCACAGTGGCTCATCCACTGTGGGTGCTGTCAGCCAACCTCAGGGTGACCTGGGACTCGGTGCAGGTGTTCGACCTGGCACATACCTTCCACAGTAGGATTCTGCTCTGCCAGCTGCTCAACAACCTCCGGGCACACTCCATCCATCCACCTCAAGTAGATCAACCTGAGGCTGCAGATGTCCCAGGTGCTGTCCAGAGACACAGGTAGGTGCGTATTTGTCAGTGTGTAGATAGATACAACTTGCCAGTTGACCAAAAGCTTACATTAGCTGGGGACACCTGTAAAGGCGATTAGAGAGTGCCCCAAAAGCCTCCATCCTTCTCAGAGAGTCTGGCAAGCTACAAAGAGTATCCTGCCCGCATGGCAGAGCTTGGCAAACTACCCATGGTGTACTCAATATGCCAAAAACAGTAACAATGATGGTCCTCATTCCCCTGATCCTGAAAGCATTGTAGCACTATCATCCCATAGTTCATCAATTTGCCCAATCAGGCACCAGTAACATCTCCATTATGAGACTCACTGTTACTATTTTTGGCATATCAAATATGCCACAGGTAGCTTGCCAGGCTCTGCCGTGCAGGTGGGATACTCTCCATAGCTTGCCAGGAAATCCGAGAGGGATGAAGGAATCAAACCTAGATCGGCCGCGTATAAGGCGAATGCCCTACCCTCTGTGCTATTGCTCCAGTCTGATCCTGAAAGAGCCCCCAATATGCCATCAGACTACACTCACACACGACAGGGACAAATGGAGATGTTACTGGCTCCCACTGAGCAAATTGATGAACAATGGGATGATACTGATACTGTGATACCTTCACATTTTATTTTTTTTCCAAAACTATCAAACTATTTTATTGGATAAATTTTTGGTATATTACCATAAACTAAGAAAAGGGTTTTAAATACAATTTTGCGTGGATAAAGCTTTATATTACACACATTATAAAGAGTACAAATATACTGCCTCTTCTGTATACAGCTTCCATTATCAACATTTTAATCAATATGTGTATTTGTCACAATAAATGAATACTGATATATTAAACTCCAGATATTATATTCCCTTAGAGATTTTTAAGTATGCTTTTTTTTCTATTCTCAAATCCTATCTACTATACACTGTATTTAACTGTCATATTTCTTCTGAATGTGTATTTCTCAAATTTGTGTGTGTTTTTGATTTAATAATATTGTTCATTTTGGAAAGTATTGATCAGATATTTTGCAGAATATCACTTTGTGGAAATTTAAAAATAGTTTTCTCATAAATAGATTCCATGTCTGTTACAGAATGGAGCTGTTAGGGGTGTATTGCCATCTTCACTACAAAGCATCAGGATCGTAGAAGATCACCAGAATTGATCTCTATCAGTATTTAGTGGAACACATAATCATTGCACTGTCCAGTCCAGTAGCAAAATACCGCCACAAGTGTCTTTCTTATTTATTTATTATTTATTTTTCATTGTTCCAAACTCCCTGACCAATGCATGTAAGATCACATTAAAAAATGAATCACTATGGGGCCAAAGCAAGAGTACAGCAAGTATGGCACTTGTCTTGAATGTCTAGGTTTCATCTCTGGCATTCCATTTGGCCCCCCAAAACTACCAGAAGTGATCCCTGAGTACGTTCTTAGCAGTCTGAACATGGCTCAAGAAAATAAAACAAAGAAAAAGATATGTGTCATTTGTTTAATTAAGTTTGTAAAAATTTAAATAGTTTTACATCACTAAAAGTATATGTAATGAACCAAAATTCTATTGTGAAAAGACTTAGAACTAATTTAAAAAATATATAATTTGTATTTTCTGCAGTTTCAGGATCAAACCTAAGGCTTCAAAAATTATTATGTACACAGGAGGGGTGGGGGGCTGGGGGGCGAGAAAGTGGGGGAGAGGTATGCTGTGATCCTTGGTTGTGGAATATGTGCACTGGTGAAGGTACACATGTTCGAGCATTGTATAACTGAGACTTAAGCCTGAAAGCTTTGTAACTTTCCACATGGAGATACAATAAAAAATAAAATAAAATAAATTATTATGTATGTTAAAATGTATATAAATTTAAAATATACAGAACTGGAGTGATAGGGCTTTTGCCTTAAAAGCAATTAACTCGTGTTCAATCTCCCACAACCTATCTGGTCTCCCCAGTACTGCCAGGAGTGATTTCTTTTCTTTTTTTTTTTGGCTTTTTTTGGTCACACCAGCAGTGCACAGGGGTCACTCCTGGCTCTGAACTCAAGAATTACTCCTGGTGGTGCTCAGGAGACCATATGGGATGCTGGGATTCGGGATTCAAACCCGGGTTGGCCACGTGTAAGGCAAACGCCCTACCCACTGTGCTATCGCTCCAGCCCCAAGGAGTGATTTCTGAGTGCAGAGTCAGGAGTAGGCCTTGAACATTACCAGGCGTGACCCAAAAAAGTGAAAAAAAAATGGCTAAGTACACCGTTTTATAATAGCTCTAAGTACCTATTTTTATTTTATCCAATTTTCTCATAATTTTATCAAATTTTAAGATAAATACAACATGTTCTAAAACTATGTACATAAAAGCCTTTGTACTTTTTGTGACTTACAAGACAACTAGCCCATTTTAGCTTTCTTAATATAGATCTTTTTTTCTAATGTTTGAGGTTGATCGAATATGCAAGTAGAGAACGTTATATATTTCAAAACATTGTATAGTTAATAATATTAGTTGTCATATAATGTATACTGTATTGTTTTATACAAACATTTCTTTCTAATATTTTTAAATTGCATTAATTTGGTAACTGAGGTTTAAGATATTATTTGGAGGGTATTGTTTCATATTTGTTTTTTCTTGGAATTCAAAGATTTTATAAATGCTTACTTCTTCACTTTTCATGAATTTATTCTTCACTCCACATTGATTATTGAGTTTTTTGAATTGGTTATTGATTTCATTGAATTTCATTGAATTTCATTGAATTTGTTCTTTATTTTACATTGTTACTGAATTTTGATTCCTCCTGGGTTTGATTCCTCCGCCCCTCTCGGAGAGCTCAGCAAGCTACTGAGAGTATGGAGCCCGCACGGCAGAGCCTGGCAAGCTACCCGTGCATATTGGATATGCCAAAAACAGTTACAATAAGTCTCTCAATGAGAGACGTTACTGGTACCCGCTCGGACAAATCGATGAGAAATGAGATGACAGAGACAGTGATTTATTGTGTTTTAGTTGATTTTCATTAATTTAAAGAGACTAATTTTCTCTCTGTTTTAACCTTTCTCCTTATTGCTAAAAGGTAGGTGGGATCTTAACCTGATGCTTTTCATGAATGCTATTCTACAAAAAATTACTGATATTTATTGTAGATATTATTATATAATTGATTATATTATTATAGATCATACGTGTAATGTGTACTTGTTTTCCTTTTTAAAAATACAATACAGGCATCTGCATAGTGCATAACATTCACTTGCTTGTGATTTAAATCATGATGTAAATTATACAATTCAAGGTAATTTAAGGGATAAGAAGTTAAAATTGAAAAGAACTCCTCTGAGGAAAAAAAGGATATCACATAGTTATGATGTTTAATAATGTTGCATGATCGTATTTAGCATCTTCCACTTGAGGCTAGGCAACATTTGCAACACTAATATTTTACAAATATGTTTCTTTAAGGGATAATATTCCCCAATCCCAAAACAGAAACTAAGATAAGAATTCACTAAGAAGTGCTAATTGGGCTCTTGAGTATAAAAATTCCATCTGTTTTTAAAGGACATTTGTGTGTTAGTAGCAAAAGAGTTTTGCTATAAAATATCTTAATTCTAAAAAAGACATATAAAGCAAAGTTCTTAATGGTCTTTATTTAATTACCCAAGATTTACTCTGAACTAATATTCCTAAAATGTGTATCTTATGAAGAGATGATGACAAAAATGAAATTTTGAAATGCACATGTACAAAACTACACCAAAAATTTTCTAATTGGATAATTTTATTACTATATCAACTTATAAATATTTTTTAGATGTCACCTTGTTGCATATAGTTAGTATCAAAAATATTTAACTGATAAATACTTGCTGATTAATTAAGGTAAAAGTACTTTAAACAAGTTATAATTATTAGTATCCTCTATGGGGGAGTTTATTTTAAGGAGGAATTTGGGCCATCCCTAGTGATGTTCAGTGCTTGCTACTGGTTCTCTGCTCAGAGTTCAATACCGGTGAGGCTCACAGAACCATATTTGGTAACAGGTATCTCATCCACGCAGGCCACATGCAAGGCAAGTGCCCTCCACACTAAACTATTGCTTCAGTTACAATTTGTGATGCTTTTCTTAGACATTGGGTTGTATTATATCATTCCTAAGTAAGACCCTGCCATCTTCCCATATCTTCTAAAGAACTTCCATTTTGCCAGCAATCAAACCCAGGTATACCAAGTTCACAGCAAGATCCCTACCAGTATTGTCTCTCCAGCTCTGTCCAGGCTTCTTCTTGTAAATGAATTAATAGAACAAGTTATTTTTAAATGAAGTCTGTTGTTGATGGTCATCTCCACATTTATTCTCTCAAATTTCCAGGAAATTACCAAAAGATTATAAAGCAAAGGAACAGAGAATTAACACATGGGTTCGTGATAAAGTTTTACTGACTTACTTAGCAACACTAGAGCACCGGAGACCTAGTCCAAGCCCACTTATAAAAAAAGTGAGAACTCTCCCTGAGTTCCAACCCAGCATGTGGTTTAAAGGATGACTAGCCCACAGCCACAGCCACCCTTCATTGACACACTGCTGACTGTTTGGACAATCTTGTTAGTCTACTTTGTAATGACTCAATCTCCATGGAGTCAATGAAGGTGTGTTACTCTTAAGACCCAATACTAAAAATGGGATGTCATTTTCGTTGTCTTTGCATTTAACGTTTGTGATTAGTCCTGAGTGCATTTTTACGCCCTGCCAAGTCCACCATTCTGTGAGGATGTAAAGTCTAACCATCAGCCAATGGCTGTTCAAGTACCAAACATTCTGGAACATTCCCATTGTTTGAGTCATTACGGCTTGGGTCTCTATCACAGTCTAGCACAGATAAGACTCCCCATGCAGTGCTTAACCCAAATTTCTGTCCCCAGAAAAGAGAAGCATTAAAAAAGTGTGTGCTTTAATTGCCTCATTTTTTAGTTCATTACTTACATAGGAAAAAATTTCACAAGTGCCATCTGCCTGAAGAATGCTCTAAAAAAAAAATATATATATATATATATTTAAATATACACTATAGATTTGTTAAAATATGTACAAATTAAAACAAGGATTCGCTTACACATGAAAGGATCCCAAGAAGAATATTTCTGACACTCTTTTTTAAATTTTTTTTATGGGTATATTGCAGTAGCAGACAGATTCTAGAGAGCAGGTGAGTGAAGCGCTAATGCAGGGCTTGAAAGAAGTTAGACCTGCACGTATGTTCCTGCACATACATTCATTATCAGCTCAGGGACACTGTTGTTTTTATTTTGTTCTGTTTTGATCTAATTCTCTGTAACACAAATTAGGCCTTAGAATTTTAATCCAATCCCCTTTATCATCAGATGAGTTGTAGTATCCTTGACTGAGAAGTAGGCAATTGTCCTGACTCACAACACATCTTAAACACCTAAAATGTTGAGCTGCAAGTATATTATTTAGGTACCATTTAGTATTTGCCAAGCTTGTGCTGTGCTTTGTAGAATCAGTAACCCCAAGAAGATACTAGAATGACACAGTTCATTTATATTTTTAAAATATAATCTTGGCTGTTCAGCATAGGATAGATTGAGAAAAGCAAGAGTAGAATTGCAGAGGTTTTTTGCTATAATTCAGTTGAGTAATTACAGTGCTTCAAACTCAGGAGGTCACAGGGGATAGATGTTCACTTTATCTTGAAAATAAACTATAGAATTGTTGATTGATTAGATCCATAGTGGTAGTAGTAGGGGTTACACTTTTTATTTAATTGTCATTGTTTTATCATCTGTCAACTTATTTTTTTTTAGTTTTCATTTTCTATTCAGTGACTAATACAATTTATGATTTTAACTTTCATATTAAGATGCTTGCCTTTTTTCTGATCACTTTAATCATTATTAAATGATTATTATTAAACTATTAAACCTTATAATAACTTCTCAAGGAAATGAACATTTCCCTTAGTCTGTTTTATCAGTTTTTTCCCCAGTGCTCATTATCCATTTATATTCATTTATAAAATTATTAGTTTGCCATTTCAGAGCTTAAGAATTAATCTGAGAATATTTTGTTTTACAAAATACATCTTTCTAAAGATTTTAAGTCTCTAACAACGCAGATATACTAAGAGGGTGATATTCTCTATCATCCCTATTTTCTAGTATATATTAAGAAAATCAACAAAAATAATATATTCAGTGAATTATTTATTATATTATAACGTTTATATGGAAACATAATTCTATGTTCCCACATATGCACATCTAACAAATATATGTTTGTTATATGCACATTTAACAAATAATTATGATTTTGTTATTAATTTATATTATGCAGTTTATTCAGAGAAAATTGAATTCCCAAGAATTCAAGTTGCTCAAAAGTCTAATCTGCTGGCATTTTTTTTTCCTTTTTCCCTCCAAAAACAACAAACCAAGGTGTCAGCATCTATTAACCACATCAGAGTTCTTTTTTAATATTGTCAGTTTTTATTAAATGGACTCCGCGCCAGGCTGTTTTCTCTCAGGGAGCCCCAGGGAGGGGCAGGTAAGAGCTCTCCCTTGCCCCAAGGAACCCAGCCCTGGCAGCCAACCTCCACTACCCAACCGCTGCCATGCTTCAGGCCGGTTCCCGTATGCTCTGGCTAATTCTCACACATGAATGAAGTCCCAAGGAACCCAGATAATGCGGAACATTGTGACTTTGGATTCTGGACTCAACGGGACCCAGAAGCAGAGATCCTTGGCCTGCTATCCCCCAATCTCCAGTGACCCAGTATCATACCCATAAGCTACACCCTGCCACACCTTGCCTCCTCATTGACCACCCTCCAGATGTCAATAGCTGCTCCAGATGGGAGTATAAAATGAGGCCCCCTTGGCCATACCACCGGACTCTGCACAGGCTGTTTTTTGCTTGGGGTGCCTTGTAGGGTGGGGGTCGTGGGTGAGAGTCCTCCCCGCACCAACGGACCCAGCCCCGGCAGCCAACCTCCATTACCCAATCGCCAACATACTCCAGGCTGTTTTCCAGACCATGCAGCTGTACAGTGGCCACGCAAGACAGTATAGAACACTTCCTACCCATTTTCCATCACTGCCACACCATATTTGATGGAGTTCAGACAGTAGGCAACAAATCATAGAGAGTTTTATATATATATATGTGTGTGTGTGTATAAATAAATATATATATATATATATATATATATATGACACATACAATAAGTCTCACAATGAGAGACTTTACTGGTGCCCACTCGAACAAATCAATGAGCAACTGGATGACAGTGACAATAACAGTGAATACATACATACATAACTCTCAGAGAGCCCGGCAAGCTACCGAGAGTATCCCACCCACACTGGCAGAGCCTGGCAAGCTACCTGTGGCATATTTGATATGCCAAAAACAGTAACGATAGGTCTCATTCCCCTGACCCTGAAAGAGTCTCCAATTGTTGGGAAGATGAGTTGAGAAAAAGCTGCTAAAATCTCAGGGCTGGGAAGAACAGCCACGTTCCTGGTGGCTGTTGAAGTAAATCAATGAACAACGGGATGACAGTGATAGAGTGATACAGTGAAATGGATGAGTGGAAATAAAATAAATCGAAGGAATCCCTTATTATTATTTTAGTTTGAACTAAATAGAGGACCAACTCACGTCATTAGTGAGAACTTTATCAACTCCTAGTATGCAACTAGGAAATAGATCTATCAGTACAGAGGTCTAAAACAATTCTCTGAATTTGCTTGCACATGTCTAAGTGATTTGTCTTTCAAGAGTGAGTTTGGATACACTGGACGTGAATAAATTTCTTGCTAGGATTTTGTATATAAGCTATTACTCAAAATTATAAGAAGTGATTATTAATAAAGGAGGTTCAAGACAATTAAAATTAAAGCAACCACAGATATTGGCATGGAGTCTTGTAATCTATAGTGTACCATCTTGATATTTAAGAATTACAGAGAATTACAAATCTTTTGAATCCATTGTGAGTAGTATTTTAAAATACATTCAACTAAGCCCAGAGTAATTCTGTAGTTACTTAAGTAAAAAAAACTGAAAGATGCAACTGAAATATGAAAATATAATACATGCTGGTCAAGAGTCTCAGTGATTTTTTTTCTTTCTTAGACCGCACCCAGCGTGTTCAGATATTACTTCTGACTCTACACTCAGGAATTAATCCTAGTGCTGTTCTGGTGACCATATGAATTGCTCATAAAGCTGGATGACTCACAAAGCAAACTCCCCATCCACTATACTATTACTTGGGCCCTGCCTCAGTGAATTTTAAGTCTGGTTTTATTATTCATAAAACTGGATGCTAATTTCTGCTTTAAAATCATGGTCATAAACATTTTCATAATTACTAAGAAATAGTGGAAAAAGTTTGTTTTTAAAACTGTAAAACCTTTCTTCATAATGTTACATTGTTTTATTTAGCCAACCACTCACAGGGGCTAGAATTGACCAATTTGTGACATACAATAACCACCCTCTGTTGTAAATTAATGAGCAATAACCTAGTTGTCATTCTTCAATTACTTAGGAAAGATATTTTTTAAATAATATGATGCAATGTAAAAATGATATAGTAAGACAAGGCTACCCATTTCCTATTACCTATCTGTACTGTCTTTTTGTTCATCCAACATCATTACAATTTTACATAGTTATTACCACATAATGGATATACATATACTATTGGCTTGTTCTTTACTTACCTTAAATTATTTTCCCCTTATTGCTGTAAAGTGTCATTAAATCTACTCAATGAATATATAATGCATTATTACATTCATTGAAGCAACCTAATTAAAGCAAAATTTCAAGAATCGTTCAATGATATTTTTGTTTGAAAATACTGTAAAGGACATCAAATTTTGACACTGGTGACTTAGTACATGATGAGGTATTAAGTAAAAGTAGGTGAACATAAATATATTATTGAAAAATTTTCTAATATATATTTTTAAATCATGACGCTAATGTATATGTCCAACCAAAAATAATTATTTTCCACATACACATGAATGTTTATTATGTTTTTAGTATTTCTTAAATGTGATACCATCACATGCTCGTTTCCTTTTTTGTTTTGCTTTTCACAAATTGTATATTTTCATCTTTTAGAATTCCCGGTTGTATTGACAATATAAAATTGCTCAAATCTTTTGCTGGCATTTTGATTGCAAATAGACTATGAGTATATCAATATTTATAACCCTTTTCATAGAGTGTACAATAGGTAGTCTCAGAATGCTTTAAATGCTTGCTGGATCTGCTTTCCAGTTATATATATATAATTGGGCATCCAGTTATATATATAAATATATAATATTTATATATTATAAATATATATACAAATATGTATTTATATATTATATAAATATATTTACAAATATATTTATATATTGAAATATATTTATAAATACATATCTAAATATAAATATATGATATGTATAAAATATTTATATATAAATATATAAATATATTTTCGGGGGGAGGGAGATTTTGGGGTCACACCCAGTGATGTTCAGGGGTTACCCCTGGATCTGCACTCAGGAATTACTATTGGCAGTGCTTGGGGAACCATATAGGATACCAGGGATCGAACCTGAGTCAGCTGCGTGCAAGGCAAATGCCCAAACCATTGTATGTCTAACTCTGGCCCCAGTTAGACATATTT
This sequence comes from Sorex araneus, assembly GCF_027595985.1. Taxonomy (NCBI): domain Eukaryota; kingdom Metazoa; phylum Chordata; class Mammalia; order Eulipotyphla; family Soricidae; genus Sorex; species Sorex araneus. The sequence continues at coordinate 296,308,119 of NC_073313.1, read as the reverse complement.
TTATTATACAAAAACTAATTTTATAAGTCATTTGATTATTGCTATAGTTTTCTTTTTGTCTACATATTTAAGAATTTTCCCCAAAATTTAATAATTATTCTCTACAGAACCAAATTTTCTAAATATTACATATTTTATTTTTAGTATTCTGTTCATCTGAAGTTTAAGGATGTTTCTAAGTTTCTAATAGAAAAAAATGATTAACACAAATATTTAGAAATCCACCTATACATTAATAAACTGTGTTAATCCCAAACCATGGAAACTGGCATAGCTAAAGAGGGATATCTGCAGTTATCCCTTTAGAACAAACTCGCAGCAATTTTTTATTGACCTTTTTTCATTAAACGAAATTTTAGGACACACAAACGATCACAGACCCGAGCAACCTGCTGCAGAGATGGCCCTGGACTTTGCAACAGACTGTTTCCACTGGCCTACTACAGACGGGGGCAGGTGTCGTCCCTCTGCCGGCCCTCTAGAAGCCCCAGCAGCCGAAAATTTCTAGAATTCAGTGAGAAGCTCCAGGTAAGAGTGTCAGTGGTGGCAAATATCAGGCCTCACGGGATGAGGAAGGAGTGGGTCCTTTTCTTCCCCCCGCCCCTATGGGACTCTGAGATGATGCCACTTCCAGCCACCTTCCACTTAAGCTCCCACACGGCCATGATCCAGAGACACACAAATGAATCTCGGACCCGAGCAACTTGCTGCGGCGATCTCTTCAAACCCTAATTATTATTATTTTAGAGTGCCTAGACAATATATTGTATCCATAACAAGCAATACAAAACACATTGTCTAGCATTGCCTTCTCAGAAGCTGTGACTGGTAGCGGGACTGGTCTCAAAATATTGAAGGTAACTAAATTAGAGAGAGTATTGTGCAAACTGCTACACAGGAAGGGGGAGGTATGGAATGGGGGGGGAGGACACTGGGCATTTTGGTGGTGGAAAATGTGTACTGGTGAAGGGATGGGTGTTTGATAATTGTGTTATCGAAGCTCAAATATGAAAGTTTTGTTACTGTGTCTAACGGAGAATCAATAAAAAAATAAATAAAAAATAAAGGGGATTTTATTATGTAATGATATCCTGTCACAGAAACAGATTATCAAGTGTAGAAATCCAAGAGTCTGCTTCCATATGCTTTGGGCCAGCATATAGTAGCAGACTTTGAATGACATTAAGCTTTTTTTTTAAAAACTAAAAATGGAGACTGTGAAATCAATTATATATTCATGGTATCCAAAGTTCAATGACCCTCAGAATGAGCATCACGTGATAATTCTTAGAAATGCTAGCTCCTGGACTCTCACTAAAATTTACCTCTAGTATAATAGAATAGAATAGAATAGATTTAAAAATAATCAAAATATCTGTTCAATTTCATTTTTCCAAATATATGACTGAGAGGCAAATGCTAAAAACATAATGCCGTCTATTGTCACAAACATGTTTCTTAATTTAAAAAAGCACATGAACATAGAGACTGACATAAAACATAAGTTTATAATGTGCTTTCAAACTTCATATATGTTATAATAATAATACATAATGATTTTAAAGTCTAAGAACACTTTATTATGTATGTGGACTGTACACTACTTTGTGAATCTATTTTAGAATATCTTAATCATTTATTTCAAATTTAAATGGGATGAAACATACTAAGCAAATTTATTATCTTACCCATTTTTAGTGTACTTATATAATGTTTTGAATATCACAGTTAAAATACAGTCCCCAATATCCTTTTGTGTTCTAAATCTGAAACTCTAAACTCACTAAATAAGTCCTTAATTATCCAGCCTCTCACAATCCAAGTATTGTTTTTTATTTAAACTCTGTAGAAATGTGTGTAGAATCTTAAAGTTGTTACTTATTTGTGATTATATTATTATACTTATTGCAATTTTGAGTTAAGTTTTGTTTGATATGTAAGGTAGCCTTCCAAATTTAATAGTTTACATTTGGGTATGAGGTTTCTAACTCAAAAAGGTGGAAGTTTTCTGTCTCCTGTGGAATGATTTTTATACCCTGAATGAATCATTTGGCCATGTGTGTATCACTGTTACTGTATCACTGTCATCCTGTTGTTCATCTATTTACCCGCATGGGCACCAGTAACATCTCTATTACACTCAGCCCTGAGATTTTAGCAACCTCTCCTTACTCATCTTTACCAACAATTAGAGGCTCTTTCAGGGTCAAGGGAATGAGACCTATCGTTACTGTTTGGGGCATATCAAATACACCACCTGTAGCTTGACAGGCTCTGCTGTGCGGACAAGATACTCTGTAGCTTTCTGGGCTCACTGAGAGGTATGTACATATCTTTTACTGTATTTGAGGTATTAATAAGCCATGGGGAGCTTGCAAAGCTCTCCCATGGGGGCAATAGACTCTTAATAGCTTGTCAGGTTTTTCAAGAGGGAGAACATGGCTATTAGATGTTGTGCGGCCACTTTGCGGCTGTGCGCTTCTGGGAGCTTGGTTTTATAGTCTCTGGATGTTGGCTGTTCGTGAGATTACACGGCGCCAGGGCAGTTTGTGAGTGTGGCTGCCAAACTACTGGAAAATGGAGGTTTGGATTGAGAAGGCTCAGTCCCAATTCGAGCAGGCTTGGTGATCTCAGCCTCGGGTCCTGGGTCCTGGGTTCCTCTGCCGGTCCCATCACACGTGAGGCTAATTCTAACGTTTGGAGAGTGGCCTTGAGCATGGCTATGGCTGGATTCCAGAGGTCTTCAACTGTCAAGGCTGTGCTTGGGGCCATATGTGTGTTTTAAAAAGCAATCTCTTCGTAGTCGTGGCTGAAACATCAAAAACCAGGTAGTATGTAATTCAATCACATTTGGTCACTTATACTTGCTTGGATAAACACATAAGCATAGAAGTACAGAATGAAAAACAATGCATGCTTATATGTATATATTTTTTCAGGATTTAACTATGCTTTGTTTGCATATACATATGTAATAGAGAGTCTCTTGCCTGCACACCTAGCTATCTTTCCCGGGGCCCCTCGGAGGGGATGGGCTCCAGCTTCCCTCCCAACCCCGAGCAGAGCTCCTGGCGGCCAAAGACCACCAGAACCTAGCTAAAGCCATGCCAGAGGCCCCTCTCCACACATTTGGATGGCCTCATGCATGAAGGTACCGGCAGAGGAACTCAGGTATGTGTAATCCCATCAACGGCCAACATCCAGAGACTTAAAAGCGAGCTCTCAGAAGCACACGGCCACAAAGCCATATCTTGTAGCCTACTTCTCCCTGTGGGAGAAACTGGCAAGCTTCTGTAATAGAGGACAAGTCATTATAAAAATGTTTTCATGGAATAGACCTTGTCTTCAACTTTTTTTTCCTCTTTCAACTCTTTTCTCCTTTTATTTTTTATTTGTGGGTAGGGGAATGGGTAGGAACCACTAAATAAATCCTTTTTTTTTTTTTTTGGACTTACTTTGGGCCCATTAATGGTTCTAGAATCCTGTGCTCTGGGATTCTTTGCTATGTTGAGGGGACAATATGATGGCAGCGTTTGAACCTGGGTGTCCTGCATATGAAGCTTGCTTTCAGCCTGCTCATTCTCTTTCTAGCACCTCTCACACCTTTTCTAAAGTTGAACATATAGACTTTTTTCATGATTTATAAATAATAAGCAATTTTGGAATTCTGAAATTTTAATAATTAAATCTGCATGGATTTCTGCCAAAAGTCGTTGGGTTCCGGGATTTGTTTCGAGTCTCAGGGTTTATGGCCATTTAGCAGCCTGATGAGGAGCCAGAGAGGCCATTCCTGGGCAGCGACTCAGGGTCTCATTGCGGTGGGGGAGGAAAGGGCTGGCTCCACCCCATCCCATGAGGCCCTGAGTGTCTCATCCCTGCGGGCCCTTACCTGGGTGCTCATTGGCCTCTGGAAGACAAAGGCCCCAAGCTACCAGGGGGAGCAGGTAGTGGATCGGCACCTTTTCCCACCTGGGATGAGCTGGGGCCGGTAACCTAATGCAGAGTCTAGATGCATTTCTGCCAAAAGCTGCTGGGTTCTGGGATTTGTTTCTGAGTCTCTGGGATCATGGCCGTTAAGCAGTCTGATCAGGATCCAGAGAGCAAAAAAATTCATAAAATATTATTAATGAAAAGTACCCAAAATTAACATTATTAAAATCTTTAAAGAACAATTACAACATTCATAAGCTTCATTCAATTAGCATAATATTTGGTGTTTAAACATATAATTTACCACATTTCATGTGAGGAAAAGTTATTTGATCATCTCTATGAAGTCAAAGATGTTTTAAAAAATTAAACACCTACTCTTGGAAATGGACTGGAGTGATATCACAGCAGCAGGTAGGGCTTTTGACTTGCGTGTGGCCAACCCAGGTTTGAATCCTCCATCCTTCTCGGAGAGCCTGGCAAGCTACTGAGAGTATCCTGCCTGCACGGAAGAGCGTGGCAAGCTACCCATGGCATATTCAATATGCCAAAAACAGTTACAAGTCTCACAATGGAGATGTTACTGGTGCTCGCTAGAGCAAATCGATGAACAATGGGATGACAGTGCTACAACAGTGCAACAATGCTACTCTTGGAAATGTCTTTGTCTGTTTTGTTTTAAGGGCCACACTCAGTGGTACCCCCAGGTTTAATCTTGGCTCTTTGCTCAGAGATTAATCCTGGTGGTACTCAGGGGAACATTTGTGGTTTGAGGGACCAGACCTAGATCAACCATGTGCAACTAATTTGTGGGAATTTTTTAGCAATCTATGAAAACTATAATCACAAAATACTATCAATTAAATCCAGTGAATATCAAGACAACTCAGTAGCATAAAGACAGTTTAAATGCTCAATAATTGTCATTGTTCTATAATTTTGTATTTAAATTAAAAAACATCAGAACAGAACTATGGAAAAACAATACTTCCCTCAAAATCACCTAACATTCTATATCAGACAATTATTTAAATAGATCCTATAATCACTGTATCACTGCATCCTGACATCCCATTGTTCATCAACTTACTCGAGCAGGCACCAGTAATGTCTCCATTGTGAGACATCTTATTACTGGTTTTGGCATACCAAATATGCCACGGGTAGCTTGCCAGGCTCTGTCATGCTGGCGAGATACTCTCGGTAGCTTGCTGGGCTCTCTGAGAGGGACAGAGGAATTAGGTTGGTCGTATGCAAGGCAAACTGAAAATAAAAAAATATTGCAGGATAGATATCTACTGAAACAAATGTGTATATATACGTATGTGTTTGTGTATGTTTTCTTAGTAAAATTTGCTATTAAAATAATGTTTAGCATTTTTAATAAATTGCATATTCATCTGTATATTTATTTGCTTAATTATATTGAATATTTTACTAGGATAATTTTTTTATTGAATCAATGTGAACAACTTACAAAGTTGTTCATAATTGTATTTCAATCATAAAATGTTCTAATCCCCATTCCTCCAGCAGGGTAAATTTACTACCAGTTACCCTCCTGGAACTGCATCCACCCCCTTCAACCTGCCAGCCTGCCTCTACCTCTATGGCAGATCTCTCTGTCTCTCTGTCTCTGTCTCAGTCTCTGTCTGTCTCTGTCTCTGTCCCCCACCCCTCTCTCTGTAGTGTCTGTCTGCTTTTGGTATCAGAATTGTGAGTTCAAAGGTGGATGTGTGAAGCGTTCAGTGGTTTAAGAAGCCAAGAAGCACCTTTCCAGGGCTCCCCAGAAGAGGAAGAAAGAGATAGGGGAGATGGTAAAAATGTCCTGTCTAATGCAGAGCTGTTAGCATACTTATAGAACATCTGAGGAGGTCGAGGTATAGGACTGTGCCTAGGTGTGATTGAACATTACAGAAGTAAAGTGTTTCAATGGAGGCAATTCTTTTGGAGAATTAACTCAAGGAGATGCTCTCTCTCCCAAGGGGCATCTAAATTGCTTCTCTCGACAGGGACGATACCAGCGCGCTCTCCAAGATGTGACCCAGGTGACCACCCGTTGTGTGGCCATTCTGCAGCTGATCAACCATGATCCGGAGGCCAGCTAGACTACTTTTGGTACCAGCAGCTGCTCGAAGAAATATCTCTAGACTGTTAACTAAGCCATAACCCCACACTGGCCGAGGAGGTGAAAGGTCTTTCATTCTCAGCTTTTTTCCCTTTTCGGGGAAAGACGGTGTGGCATCCACCATTTTATAAGGACCATTAGGGAGGTAAGAACTTGGAAGCGTGGGAAGGAAAAAAAAAGGTATGAACTTGCAACAGCAGGATGCTGGGTGATCTTGGGAGAGGGGCGATACAGGCGTGCCCTCTGCCGAGATGCGACCCAGGTGGCCACACATTTGTGTGGCTGCTCTGCTGCTGATCGACCACGATCCAGAGGCCAGCTAGACTACTTTTGGTACCAGCAGCTACTTGCAGAAATGTCTCTAGACTAAGCCATAGCCCCATGCTGCCCCAGGAAGGGAAATGATGCCATTTCTAACTAGATCTCCCTGGATTTAGTTACTAAAATGCTAAAATACAGAAATCCCAAACCTCATATCTCTTCATTCTCAGTAATGGAAAACTAATTATCAAATGCTTCCTTTTCAGCATGGCTGTTTTTTGGGGGGGAAAACTCCAACAACAATAGTGAGTTTTGTGTTGAAATATGAAATGTAATCAAGGTAAAGAGAAAGTGAAGTGAAATTTATCAGCTATGCAGGCGGGGGTGGGGGACTTGGGGGTTGTGAGGTATACTGGGGTTTTTGGTGGTAGAACATGTGCACTGGTGAAGGGACAGGTGTTCAAGCATTGTATAACTGAGACATAAGCCTGAAAGCTTTGTAACTTTCCACAGGGTGATTCAATAAAATAATATTTTAAAAAAAAATATAGTCGAAATGAAAAATAAATAAATAAATAAATTGCTTCTCTTTCCCTTGCTACTAGTAAATATTAAACAATTAAGTTTACTTCTTATTAATACTCGCATTTCCTTGGATAAACACAATAAGGGGTATAGATTCCGAAACATAGTTCTGTTGGTTCCAAAAGCAAGCCAATGGCTTTACCATGGACTTTACTTAGTCCAGACTAGCTTTTTCATTGTCCTTCCCCATGCGGATTCCATCTCTTAAGTCATAATGGCTTACATCAAAACCATGTTTTATGTTTTCTAGATGGGTAGCTAGATTTCAATGTCCAGTAGTTTTGCCCCATGCCCCGGGTCCACCCAGGAGAAACACAAAGAAAAGGTGAAACACAAAGGGATGGTTACAGATAAACTCAGGGGATAAGGAGTGCTTATAAGAACACTAGGCTTCTCTGGGGGAAGGAAAAGAGGTAATTCACTGATGAAGCCTAAATTACTTAGGGTAAATAACCAACAATGATAATAATTGCTTCATAGAAACTGGAAGTGTTTCTGTTTCTTCAATTTCCTGAAAGAACTTGAAAAGTGTGGGCAGTAGATTCCCCAGATGTTTGAAAGAATTCACTAGCAAATCATCTGGGTTTGGGCTCTTGTTTTGGGGACAAATTTTGATTATCATTTCTGTTTTCTTGATAGTGATAGGTCTGTTCAAGTATTCCACCTCTTTTCAGTTCAACCTCAGGATTTTATAGGAATTCAGGAATTCATACATTGCTTAATGTTCTCTTGTTTTGCAGCATAAATATTCTCAAATCTCTGATGATTCTTTGCATTTCTGGAGTTTCTATTATGACATTCTCCCTATCAATTCTGATTTGGTTTTCTAGGGTTATCTCTCTTGCTTTTTTGTGTCTTGCTAATGGTTTATCAATCATGTGTATTTTTTCAAGAACCAGCTTTTGGTTTCATTAGTTTTTGGAGTGTTTTGGAGGATTCCAGCTCATCGATTTCTGCTCTAAGTTTTATTAGTTCCTTCCCTGCCTGATTTGGTCTCCTTTTGTTGATCATTTTCTAAGATCTTAAGCTTCAAAGACAAGTTATTTATATGGGATCTTTCTTCCTTTCCAATGTATGCTTGAAGAACTATAAAGTTTCCTCTTAAAACACGCTTTCTGGTAGCTCCTGTCTTTATTCTCTTTTGTTTCCAGGAATCTTTTGATTTCCTCTTTGATTTCCTCTCTGGCCACTGGTTGTTCAGTAGTGTGCAGTTTAGTTTCCAGGTATTTGTTTTGGTTCTCCATATCCATGTGTGACTAACTTCTATTTTCTGTGCATCATGGTCAGAGGACACAGTTGATACCAATTCTACCCTCTCTGTTTTATGGAGGCATATTTTGTGACACAGCAATTGGGCTATCTTGATAAATGTCTCATCTGCACTGGAGAATTATGTGTATTTGGATTTTGAGGGATGAAGCCCCTGCATATATCTTTATTACCTTCTCTTCTATTTCTTCCTTCAAAGCCAGCATTACATTGCTGAGTTTTAGTCTTGTTGATCTATCAATAGGTGACCAAAGGGTGTTGAAGTCTCAAACTGGTATTGCATTGCTATCTATGTCCCTCTTGAAGCCTATTAGCAATTGCTTTAAGTATTTTTCTAGTCCCTCATTGGGTGCATGTATGTCTAGGAGTGTAATTTGTTTACTAATATAAAGATCCCTTGATTATAAAGAAATGACTTCAGTGTCTCTTACAACATTTTCAGCCTGAAATCTGTCATCTATTGTAGTATAGCAGTCCCAGCCTTTTTGAAGGTGTTGTCTGTTTAAAGAATTATTTTCCAACCATTGAATTTGAGTATTTGTTTCATCTGACTATTCAAATGTGGTTTTTTTGTAAGCAGCAGAATGTTGGATTCAATTTCTAATCCATTTTGCTTCTCTGTCTCTTAATTAGTGCATATACACAATTGACATTAAGAGAGATTATTGTCATGGGGATTTGTGCTATCTTTCTGCAGAAGTTTTGGTGTGTTTGTGGGTTTTGTAACGCATTAAAGTAGCCCATGCAGTCCTTGTTTCAAAACTGGTTTTGAGTCTATAAAGTTCCTGAGCTGTTGTTTTTCCATACACTTGTTTATCATTCCTTCGAAACTAAATGAGAGTCTGACTGGTTAATGCATTCTTGGTGAGGGTTTCACTTCATTAAGGACTTTTACTATATCTCATCATTGACCTTGGGTCCAGAGGATCTCATTTGATCCGACTGCTATAAAGCTAAGGGACACTCTTTTGTATGGAATTTTCTTCTTTGATCTTGCTGCTTTCGGTATTGTATTTCTATCTTTAGTTTTCATCATTCTGGGTAGGATATGTCATATATTCTTCTTACTAGGGTTTCTTTTAGCTTCTTTTGTGTTTGTGTGCGTTTAATTTATTTATTATATTGAATCACCATGTGGAAAGTTACATTTCAGGCTTATGTCTCAGTTATATAATGCTTGAATACCCATTCCTTCACCACTGCACATATTCCACAACCAAAAATTCCAGTATACCTCCCATCCCTGACCCCCCCACCCCCACCTGCATAGCTGATAAATTTCAGTTCACTTCCTCTACACCTTGACTACATTCCATATTTCAACACAAAACTCACTATTGTTGAAGTTTTTCCCCCCAAAAAAAAACAGTCCTGCTGAAAAGGAAGCATTTGATAATTAGTTTTGCATTACTGAGAATGAAGAGATATGAGGTTTGGGATTTCTGTATTTTAGTATTTTAGTAACTAAGTCCAGGGAGATTTATGTTAGAAATTGCATAATTTCCCTTCCTGAGGCAGCATGGGGCTATGGCTTAGTTCACAGTCTAGAGACATTTCTGTAAGTAGCTGCTGGTACCAAAAGTAGTCTAGCTGGCCTCTGGATCGTGGTCGATCAGCAGCAGAGTGGCCGCACATAGTGCTGCCACCCGGGTCGCATCTCAGCGGAGAGCCTCTTTTCTCTTTTAGCTTCTTGATCTGGATGCCTGGGAACGTTTTAGCAATAATGTCTTTGATTGTTATTTCCTCATTGGAGTTGCCTTCCTGTCTCTCTGAGACTCTGATTATTCTTAATTGTTCTATATTAATTTATTCTAAAGTTCTGTCATTGACTCATTCTGAGGTCTTTTTCCATCTTCTGCTTTTGCCAGGAAGTTTTCTACATCACATCTTCAAGATCCCTGATTCTGTCTTCAACTGTTGCTACTCTACTATTGAGAGAATTCACTGAGTTTTTTTATTTACACCTGTACTTTTTTAAAAAGTGACATTTTGGCTTGTAGTTTTCTTATTTCTCCTCTCATTTCCTACTCTATTTTATTGGTTGTCCGTTCTACTGTTTCTTTCATATCTTCCTTTATTTTATTGATGTCCATCCCAGTGTTTCTTTGAACTCATTAAACGTCTTCTCTACTTTATTTCTAAATTCTTTATCAGAGACATCATGTGGGTGGATATTCCTTGTTGAGGATTCAGGATTATTATCTTTGCCCACTGCTTACGGTGGGTTTTTGCATTGGTTCCCCATGGTGCTTGTGGTAATCTGAAGGTGATTCTTTCCCTTGGTCACAATATGCTGTGACCATTACCCCAACCCCCTTATTCCCAGGGAGGACTCTGGCTAACTCTGTGGGTGATAGTCTCCTCTTTCCCCCATCAAAAATAGCCAACTTGGGATTCCTGTGTAACTGCATAGAGACTCTTGCACTGATTCACGGAAATGCATTATTTGGCTGGAATTTACTGCTATCTTTGGTTAAGGTATTAGTGGTTTTAGAGCTTACTGCTACTTTTGTGTGTTTTGTGGGGGTGCTGATTGGAGTAGGGGCTTATAGACTGCTTGCCTTATGTGGTTGGGGTAGCCCAGCTGCCCTGTTGAAGGTTCGGTATAAGATGCCATAATGTAGATCTTATGGGATATGGAGGGAGAGATTAACCCACCAATTTACTTGCTTATTCTCAAGAATATTCCAGCAAGGCATGCAGGTGAGGAATCCACCTAATAAAGTGCTCATACCTGGAAAGCTTCTTCCCATAGAATCTTTTGATTGGAGATGATGCTGGAGCTCATAACCACTTGGAAAACTAGTCCCACTGCTGGTCTCTGAAAATATAAATATTCATTATCTTTGAAAGAGAGTATTACATAAATATATAACAATATACATATATAATATTCATGTTATAACTATTGAACATGTACTACTTAAAATGAAAATCAGTGATGCAATATAATTACTGGATACAAAGAGAACTCATATTATATGGAAAGATGTCTAATTCAGTTTATGATGTCAATTCTTGTAAATGATGATACAATAAAATTAATAATATTCTATTTTATTTAGTGAATGCAGGATGAATGGAGACCACTCAAGAAAATCAACAATCAACAGGATGATGAAGATGATGATGATGATGAATTTGGCTTAATAACTATCATTGTGTGTGGGACCTGGGGCTGAGATCTCCAAGCCTGCTCAGATCGGGACTGGGCCTCTTCCACCAGATTCCCCATTTTCCAGTAGCTAGGAGGTCACACCCAGAAACTGCCCCCAGCTCTGTGTAATCCCATCAACAGCTAACATCCAGAGCCTGGCAAACTCCCCGTGGCGTATTTGACATGCCAAAAACAGTAACAACAAGTCTCACAATGGAGACATTACTGGTGCCCTCTTGAGCAAATCAATGAACAACGAGATGACAGTGCAGGATGAATGGAGACCACTCAAGAAAATCAACAATCAACAGGATGATGAAGATGATGATGATGATGAACTATCATTCATTAGAAAACTGTATAATAGAATATTAATTTCATGAGGTTTTTTTTGCACATAGAATTCAGAAATTAGATAACAGGACTTGCTACTTCACACAAATTTATAATTCACAATTACTGAAGTTTGTACTTTCCAGCATTTCTCCTTTCCCCTTATCCCTCCATCTCTACATTTTATTCTTATTTTATTGTTATTTTCAAATCAAAACTTGATTCTCCAAGTATTACTCAAATTTTTTAAAAAGTATGCTCTATGTTCCCCTGATATCCCATAATCAGGCATTTGTCAAAAGGGTCTGTTGCCAACAGTACTACTTGGCTTTACCTAACCCAAAAACACATGCACAGAACTTGCCCTCATTATTAGCATTGAGAGCAGAAAAACAAAATTGAGTTGGTTACTACATTTAAAAGTTCATTTCTCTTATTTCACATCCCATTCAGGACCAGTTCACTTCAGTCTTTGAATGGGTTTTCCTTACTACCCATCCTTCAATCTCTGAATCTAGTTGTTTCCCTAGAGTGCTTTTCTTATCATTCCAATAACAAATGTTCATTCCATTGGGATGCCTTTGTCCTTGACACTGGACTTTTCAAGACAATGTGTAAAAAATAACAATATAACAACAAATTCAAGTTCAAGTGTTCAGTTATTTAATCTGAAGTTACGCATGTGAGATCACAGCAAAATGTTCCAAGTTGGCTTTTGCCTCTGTCTCTTCTCCTTCAGGATCTCTCCTTCCTCTTTCCTCTAGTCTCTGGATCAGATCTCCTGTGGTTTAAAACCCAAAGACAAATCTCCCAGAAGAATAACTTGCAGATAAAGTGTAGTAAAAACTCCAATGCTGGTGACAGAAAAGTTGAGTGAATATATTAGAACTGTGACTACCTCTGTGATTTTTTACCTTTATAGTGACTGGTATAATCTCTGCAAAAGCAACAATGGAACACATGGGACTTTACTACTTCTCTCAGGACCAGTGGTCTTTGAATTATTTTTATTTTTACAGAAAGGCTTGAGCATAAAATTCAAGAACTTGAAAAGGAGAAGAATAACAAAGCGTTGTAAGCAACATATTTCTACAGAAATCTAGTCCATTAATATATTTGTTAGTTCTGCACCTGATGATTTCAACTTACATATGTCTAAACAAGCATGCTTTAGGGCAGTCACACATAGAAAGTGAATAGCAACATAATGAAACTGCCAGTGTCCCACAGACAGGAAGCCCGCTGACAGCATGTGAATCATTTGTCTATAATATCTTTTGGACAACTCTATGTGGTTTAGTTTTGTATTGTTTTGAAAAAGCAGTCATATTTGAAGAAACCTAAGATGTCAGTGAGAGCAGTGTCACTCTTAAATAGAGGATCTGTGATACATTACAGACATGTTTAGTAAATCTTGTCCTGACTTAAGAATCAACACATCTTGGCTTACGGAAATGCCAAACTTTTAATTTTCTACTTTGAAGTATAAACGAACACATGTTAATGTAGTGACTATTTTCTATCTCATGTTTTCCTATTAGTAACATTAAGAATAGGCACAAGTGACTTCTCAGCCTATTAAATTGTACTGACACAAATTATAGAGTTTAAAGTTATTAAGAATTGCCAAGTTTGAATTATTTTATGGCACTCTAGCCATAATTAACTAAATCTAGACTGATATTTAATAAAAATGATAATTTCTACTGACTAAGGAAAGAATTGGAACTGGTGCTAATAAATGCGTGTCTTCTTTAATATCATTTTTATTTAAGGATAATGTTAATTAAAAGCTATATTAATAAAATTATTTCTAATGTCTTTATAACAAGTGTTGTGTTTTAATGAGTCTAAGGAACGTATGATTAGAGCATTCTAATCACTAGATTAAATTGATCTTTTAAATAATATTTGCATGTGTTTTGAAATAGCCAGATAATTACTTTTATTTACAATACCTTTTACCTACTTCAACTAGCATTTATTTTAAAATAATTGGCGATTGGAAAAAGTGTCATCATTGATAACAGGAGGAATAACTTATTTAAAATTGCTAAGCATTTTACCAATAAGATGTTATATATTTCATATTGAAAATTCTAAAAGATACACTTTCAGGGTCTAATATTTGTGAATCAAAAGAATCTAACAATGAAACCAAAGAGATAATGGAGCAGGTGAGGTATTTACCTGCTCATAACCAACTTGGTTTGATTATTTGATCCCAGGCCACACATATGGCCCCTAAGCCCTGCCTGGAGTAATTCCTGAATGTTGAGCCAGGAGTAAGTCCTGAGCAGAGCGGATGTGACTTCCAAACAAACTAACTGAAAGGAAAAAAAGCCAAGAATTTAATAAGAACTACAGTGCTTTCACTGTTTTCTTTCTTGATTCGAAAACTCTAGCAATATCAGATAAATTATTTTGTTCTTTAAATTGACTTTAAAAAATAGGTATGTTAGCAATAATTTAATCCAAAATATTTTAGTGTACTAAAATATATAGACTTTAATTCTTCCGTTTGGTTAATATCAAATGTTTTACATGTCTCGATTTCTCTCTAGAAACGTTCTCCTATTAGACTCTACCATTAATTTATTATGTCTGAATTTCTGTCTACCTCCTCTGAGAATAGTTCTCAGTGGCCAAGGGAGGATATTTTGGTACCAGGAAACAGTGGATTAATAACTGAAAACATTTTGGTCATCACAACTAAGGTGGGGTGTTGTTTATGATAGAAAATTGGTAAAATCCAAGAAGGCTGATAACTATTCTACAATGCACAAAGCAGCTTCCAGAAAAAAAAAATCCAGTCCAAAATGTATTTAGTACTAACCTTCATAAATCGTACTCTGAAAACACACTGCAAAAGACATACTGAACTTTGGGGGCTGGAGCGATAGCGCAGCGGGTAGGGCGTTTGCCTTGCATGCAGCTGACTCGGGTTCTATTCCCAGCATCCCATATGGTCCCCTGAGCAACACCAGGAGTAATTCCTGAGTGCAGAGCCAAGAGTAACCCCTGTGCATTGCCAGGTGTGACCCAAGAAGCAAAAGAAAAAAAAAAAAACATACTGAACTTAGTCTTTTCCCTCAAAGAAGCTCCAATAGCTTCGACATCATTGATTAAGTAGTCTATTTCAAGAAAAAACATTAAAGTATTATGTTTACTCAAGTCGTTAACTATGTGAACAAGTCAATCAAATACAAGTTGCAAGTCAATAATAAACTCATTCCACTAACTAATATTTTCTGTAAGGAACAGTTTTTTAAATGATGTAAATAGGAAAAGTGTTTGGTGTTATATGTAGATTTTAAGAAAGTGTGTGTGTGTGTGTGTGTGTGTGTGTTTATGACACACCAAACAATGCTCAAGACTTACTCCTGCCTCCGTGCTCAAGGATCACTCCTGGTGAAGCTCAAGAATAGTTAACAAGTATTTGTTAACAAGTAATTGTTATGTACTAGAAATGGCAAGATGTTTTTTAGTACTCACTCAAAACTCCTTTATCAGAAATTTATGCATGCATTTACACTTGTTTATATCAAAAACAATAATACCTTTAATGGTCCAAATATTAATTGACTTAAAAGCTACTCATAAGTGTTGACTTTAAAAATAGCAGGCATCATGCATTATGTTTTCAGTTATTTAAATAACATATTTTTAGTTAGTTGTAGTATCTATACATTATGTAAAATATAGTCAATTATATATCTATATGAAATGTAAAGCTAGTCTTCTGTGCCATAAGTAAGCTGTAGAAAATATTACCCAAATGAATAAAACTGGTAAGGTTTGAATTGTGTGATTAAAAGCATAAGAATTCAAGAATTTTGCTTATACTTGTCAGATAAATATCTTCTAGTCTTACACATGTCTTCTCTAAGTTACTAGCAGTAAAATATTCAGTGTACTCATATTCTGTAATTTCAGAAATTAGTCTTCACAATCCTTAAACATGTATTGCATTAAAAGACAAACTGGTTTTGAATCAGTTGGTGAGAAACACCAAATCACTAGGGATACTGCATGAACAGGAACTATGGGAGATTTCTCTTGATTTTTTTTTTATTAGACCCAGAAGCAAAGCTAGGCAATTATTTGATTAGTTCCAGTTTAAATTGCTTTATTTGGGAAAGTCTGGTAGGCTGTTTGGGACTATAGTTTCATTTCCTTAAATACATTTACTCGAGTACACGTTTTGAGCTGCTTACTCAAGTTTTATGTCATTGAGGCCATACTATCATGGGCACTCGCAGGCTCTCCAGGCGGCTCTGTCTCACCGCCCGCGTTCGGTGCTCTGGAACTGCTACAAATAAACAAAGAGGAATGGGAGCACTGTAACGGGAGTAACCCAATAAACCTAAACTACCTGAGGCTATGTAATCCTACATATCCCCCTTTTTCTTTTTATAATAACACACAAATTTGAAAATAAGGAACAATTCCAAATCACAACACAAATTTAAATCACAATACAGTCTTATAGTTGTACTAAGATTTCAGTCCGACCCTGGGCCCAGAGCAGTGCTTGTCGTAAAGTGTCAAATTGTCCTGCACTGTCCAGGGGTGATGAAAGTCATCAATGATGAGTCATTTAGTCACAGTTTGAAGAAATGAAGTGTCTGGATCAAAACCGAAGAGTTGTTCCTGTAACAGCATCAGTAGTGGTAGCAGCAATGAGTCTCAGGGGAGCAGCAATTAGAAGTCCGATAAATTTCAGGAAGCACTGGATCGGTCAGGGAGCACTGGAACTGGAGCACCACAACTTCTGGCAGGAGAACTTCAGCAGAGGAATGCAGCCATTCTCTGGTCCGGTTCCTTGGCAGTCATATGTGCAACCTAGCTTATGTTTGGAAAAAACACTAAAGTTATTAGAGGCTTTCGTATTTGGGGTTTGGTCTCCATGCCTTTGGATAAAGAAAGAGACAGAGGGAAGCTCCAATACTAACAGATATCCTAGAGAGAAATGAAAAGGTGTTCCTGTTAAAAGTCATTTCTTTCTCATTCAGGAACCTGTGAGTTCCAAGGAAAGGGTAAGAGTAAAATACTGTTAATTAAAAATACAGAGGCCTGGCATTGTCTAATCCACAACCTGTAAAAGAGGGGTATAAGGAAAGGTCTTAATGTGACCTCACGATATGCAAAAAAGGGGCTAGAGGCCTTTGCTGCAGGTCCTCTAACGCTGGCTCCTCTTCTTTCTTTGTGACTTCCAGCTGAAATCAGTTTGGCAATGAATCAGAGCTGGAAATTGAAGGGTTGTGAGTCTCTGAAGGTCTGAGATCCAAATCAGGTGGTTCAATTCTACTTCTGATGAGACATAAAGGGATCCAAAGTTTCTTAGTGGGGTCATCATCTGTTGAAACAAAAGCATAGCCTTTTCCTCAAATGAGGAGTTTCCCTGCTACATTCAATTGAGAAAATACCTCCTTTTTGTATTTGATTTAACATTCCATATGTCCACTGAAAATGCAGAGGTGGTGGGCTTAAAGCCGCACTGTTCTCTATTTAAAAGGGGTTGTAATAACTGTATTGGGGCAGGAAATATCCAAGGCTGTGCTTCCTGCCGTCACTGGCTGCAGCGATTATACTGATTGGATCTCTGAAACTCCATACTGGGGAAAGGGGCTGCAACTGAGAACATCCCCTGATTTTGCGCGGCCTGGGGCTGGCCCCCTTGCAGGTGTCCCGAGTTGGGGGTCACCCACTACATCAAAATTATAGCGACAATCTCTGGCCCAATGATTTCCCCTCTTACACCGGGGACAGGGCCTGGGAGGTGTAAGTCTGGCTCTGCAGTCTCTGGCCCAGTGGTTTCCCTTCATACACCTGGGGCAGGGTCAAGGACATGCTCTCACAGTAGCACGGCTTGGGGGCACTTTGCAATCTTTAGGAAAGTGGCCTGGTTTTCCACAATTAAAACATCTTTTCTGAGCTTGTCTCTGTAAGGCATAGACTTGCACCTTATGTTTAGCAGAGTCAACATTCCAGAATGCTTCCAAGTACCCAAATATGTTTTCCTTCTCCTTAATAGGGCCCAGAATGGCCTGGCAATCCTCATTAGCATTTTTAATGGCCAATAGTTTAGTCAACAGCTCCTGAGTTGCCTTATCCTTAACCTGCATTTCAATGGCTCTCATCAACCTTCCTATGAAATCTGCATAAGATTCTGAGGCTCTTGGGAAAATCTTGGTAAAACTTCCCTTAAATTCTGCATCTGCCTCAACCTTCTCCCATGCATGCAGGGCTGTGTTACGGACATGAGCAAAAACAGCAGGAGGCAAGGTGACTTGCCTTTCTGGGTCACGCCATTTCCCTTCACCAGTTAACATCTCACAAGTCAACTCAATCCCTGAAAAGTTTTGTCCAGCATGGCCTAGGCATTGAAGCTTTAACTTGGCCTCATCATAGAGCCACATTCTCCACTCTAAGTACTGAGAAGGTCTTAATCATGTCTTAGCAACCATGTGAAAATCTTGAGGGACCCAGTAGGACTTTTTACTCCAGTATGTAAGATACTCGGTACACTATGAAGATGTAGGGCCGTGCGAGACACAGGCCTGTTTGAAACGACTGAGAGAATCCATCCTTAACCTGCGATAAGATGGATGCTGCTTCTTCTCTGTCTGGACTGGGCGATTGGGAGCATGTCCCGAGCGGTCTGGAGGCCACTTGGCTGAGTCACTCTCAGACTCAGAATCTGAGTAAGTAGTAGCAGACTCATAACCTGCATCACTTCCATAAAATGCAGTGGAAGTAGAGCTATATTCACCAGCCTCAGAAGTATTTTTACTATGAAAACCCTTTCTAGACTCAGGTGTGGGAGGAGCTGAGGCCGTATTATTCCTAATATTCTCCTCCATATCAATTGCACTATTCAAAAACAGGAGAATAGAATTAACAATCTCCCATGTAATCCAGAATTCCATAGGGATCTCAGTCCCTTCCTTAGATGCCTTAGAGACATTATTCTTAACTCTTTCCCAAATCTTAATTTCTAGAGTTCCTTCGTCTGAGAACCATGGGTTAACCTCATAAACTACTTTAAGGCAGGGCCAGAGGTGGTCTCTGGAAATGCAGAGTTCTGGGTCTCCTTTTCTGTGGGAGAGACACTGAACCAAATCCATAAATGACTTGCCCTGTTCAGTCTGGCTCGAGAAAATATGAAAGATCTTGGGAAGGCCCAGAATCTGCCCCATTTTAGTGGGGGATTGCTGTTCAGATTCTAATCCGCGGCACACTAAAAAAATCCTGATCTCCCACTCACTTTCTAGAGTGGGGGTGCACCGAACTTTATTCTTACCTTTAGTTGGTAGTTCGGGCCCGCTCCAGGGATGCCAGCTGTAAAAAACTACGGCACACGCCGAAGGGTGGGCGCGTGCACTCGCAGGCTCTCCGGGTGGCTCTGTCTCACCGCCCGAGTTCGGTGCTCTGGAACCGCTGTGTATGGGCTGGATCGGGACAGCCATTGGCCAAGGACAGGCTAAGGAAGAACGAGGACCAAACTGGTTGCTGATTAGTTACCGTTTATTCAATCTTCCATCTTTCTCATCTCCCACACTCCCAGCTCCATCCTCTCTCTGGATCTGCTCCAGCCTCTCTCGCTTCTCTAGTCTCTCCTCCTACTTCTCTCTCCCACCTTGCCCTCTAGGCTACACCCAGCCAGGTAGCAAAATCAACATAAAAAAGCCCTTCCTTAGGGCAGGGCATTCCAAAGCCCTTCCTGACTCTTAAGGTTTTTTCCTTTCCTTAGTCCAAACACTTATTAACATCTTAATACTAGTTATTTTTGTATGGACATAGCAAGAGATACATTGAGGCTGGCAAGGCAGCTCTCCTGGCAATATCTTGTCACAGACTCAGACTACAGCACTCAGGCCAGATTAATCATTCCTCACCCTAGCAGGGTCCGAATCTAGTTATCACTGTTTGGATCATGAGAACATTTGTCCATGATCAAGCTCTTAACTTATAGTTAAGCATTAGACACTTTGGCCAGGCCCATCTCGATGCCAGGCTAGCACACAACTCACCGCTTGCCCTGGGTCCGTCTCGTCCCTCGTCGGGACCCTGCTTTTGGGGGTGCTAGGAAGTAAGGGCAGCCATGAGGCTTAGGTCGAGAGAACAGATGCCCAGGAGTAAAATATCATGTAGAGTCAAATGACTCCCAGGTTATAAAAGCATAGCATTTGCTAAATCTTCCTGTGTCCATACAAAAAGGACATTGCTCTGAATAAACTATGCAAAGGATTCAAGGAGAAGGGAAAAACAATATTTATAAGTCAATAGAACACTAAGAAAGAAGCTACAAATAAACAAAGAGGAATGGGAGCACTGCAATGGGAGTAACCCAATAAACCTAAACTACCTGAGGCTACATTGGAGGAGCCGTACTCAGTTATGTTTAGGGCTTACTCCTGGCTCTGTGCTCAGAAATTACTCCTGGTGGTGCTCTGGGGACCATATGGGAAGCGAAAGATCAAATCCAGTTTGGGCAAGTGTAAGGCAAGTACCCTATCTACTGCATTAACATACCGGCTCTGTTAATTTACTTTATAAAGAAAATACCTTAAAAATAGGAGGACAGGGTTGGAGATAAAAAGGCCTTGCACGTGCCAGGCCTGGGTTCGATCCCCAGAAACCTAGTGATCCCCTGAGCCCTACCAGGAGTGATCACTGACACAGAGCCAGGAGTGATCTTTGAGTAACACTGGTGGTGGCCCCAAAACACTTTGTAATAATATAAGCTGGGGCTGTAGAGATAGTGCAATAGTTGCCTTCCATGGGGTGACAGCATTCAATCCTCAAAACGCATATGGTCCCCTGAGAACCTGAGAACTCCTGAGTGCAGAGCTAGGAGTAAACTTTGGGCACTCTCAGATGTTGCCCAAAACAAATAAACAAGCAAATAATGGTGATTTTTTTTTTTTGGTGAGAAGTGAGAGGTAATATTCAGGGCTTCCTCCTGGCTCTGTGAACTGGGATCATTGCTGGGAGATCTCAGGGAACCACATGTAGTAATAGATGTCTGAAACAGGGTCAGCAGTGCAGGAAAGAGTCCTTAACTTCTGTATTATCTCTATGGAACTCGAATGCAGAGGGCATTCAATAAATGATTCATCTTGGAATAACATATTCTTGCCTTTTTTACTTCACCTTGTCAGTGATTAGCCCTTTGTAAAATGCGTGGTGTCGAAAGAATTCTAGAACTCAAAAACAAAACTAAGAATTTTTTTTCAGCGTTCCAGTTTTGCCTGTAGGTCAGCTGCTTGATTAAAAAAAATAATAATAATAACATGTATGATAGAGCATCTGATAGGCACAGCCTTCCATCTGCCCTAATCTCCTCATTGAGTTCAGTTTTTGCATGAATGACACTATTCTCCCAGGACTTAGAAAGGCAGCGAGTCCCCCTTGGAAGCAGTTCAGCATTCTCCATTGTCCCTCCTGCAAGAGATCTCAGCCCACACAACTTCTTGTCAGAGATGAGATGCCCAGAGGTTACAGCTCCCACACTTTTCTTGACTCAGAGTGAGTAGATCTCCTAATTTAGCTCTGAAAATTAGTCATTGTCCATGCAATTTTAGTTTAGTGAAAAGCCAAAACGTAGTCAGGACAGAATCTCCCTCCAGTCCCCAAGGGGACATGCACTAGCTCCTAGAATCTCTCAACAGCAGTTTGTGGACCATTCTAGAAACTTCCAGAGTGGGTTTCATAGCCAGATACTTGGGTGTTTGTGCCTGCACTGAACATTAACTCTACACTGTTGGGAAACCCATTGAATATTATCACGGGTCAATTCCTTCATCTGTAACATGAAAATAGCTGTAGTATCTATAACAAGTTTGAGCAAAACAACAGCAAGAAAATTGTGACTTAGAGGTTCCTAAAGTTATTTGGCCTGCCAGCCCCTGTCCAGAAAAGAAAAATATTCTGAGTCCTCTGGAAATCTACTTCTTTAAATGAAAAAAAGAAATAATCATATTCAATGATTCCCTTGCATTCTAACTACTACCACCCTCACAGCAGGTTGTCCCAGATCCCCCCAGGGTTGATGCCACCACTTTGGGAATGCCTGGTTTTGATAAATAACTGAAATAAAGTAAAAATGTAATTGCATGAGAAAGTGCTCCCACCCTGATAAGAATCCCAAGGTCAGGATAATACCCTGGGTAAAGTAAGTATAGAAAGCTGTATCCTGGCAAAAATAGAATAAGAAATTATCATGATTTTATACTATTTTATTTTGTACATGAATGTAAAAGTACCTGTTGGTACGGTACCTAAATATTCCATGCTCTGCCCTCCATGTAACTGATTAATTTTGATGTATCTCTACTAACTTTCCTTAACGTATCTGTCATTTCTCAACTTAAACACTTGGGAGTCAGGTGGGTGACACTATTGCACTGAATGAATGAATGGTCAGTCTGTAGGCGCCCTCTGACTGTTCAGGTCACCTTAAAGCTTGCACAGTTCTTTCCTGTTTTGTTGTTGTTGCTGTTGGTGGTGGTGGTGGTGGTGTTGGTGTTTGTTTCATTCTCTATGACCAACCCACTGGTGATGGTTGTAGAACCGGTTTGTCAATGATCAGCCTTAAAATAGACATGAGTTGTTTTCATTGTGATGATTCCTATCAATTCTCTGTATAACTGATCACAAGTGGGTGGATGTTTGCCTTCTGGAAGCCTCCTGCATTAGCAGCACACTGGCTGAAATCTAGAATTGCAGTTCACCAGGATGGATTCAACAGGGCACTGTGCTAGTATTGTAATGAACTAGAAACCACAGCCCATTTGTCCTCCGAGACAAGCTCTCATATCCTCATTGTGAAGTGCGAAACTCGCCTACACAGAGTGGGCAGTGAGCCTGATTCCCCTTTAATTAGGGAACACTGCTTCCTGAGATGAGGACTGAGAGATTTAAATAAAATAAAGTCTATTGTCCCCTTAGAAATATATTTTAATTTGCTTACAAAAGTTTTCAGATCTGAACACTTTAACCTGTAATACTTACTCATATTGCCTTTACCTTGCTTAAATTTAGTCAATTTTATAAGACTTAATATAGATGTGAGAACAAAATCCGAAGTTTCTAAGTTGTTGGGCAAGAGGCATACTCAAAGCTGCTATCTGGATAGCACTAGAATCTTAAAATTTCTCCATTCAGTGGCAAAGCTTTTCATCTCTTCTGTTAATGCCTAGTGACACTGAAGTTTCTTTGGAGTTGTTTTATTACTGCAATTGCCAAATATAAGTGCTTTAGATGAGAATTTCTATTTGGAAAAATAATATGAGTAAAAATAGGTTATAATGGGTGGTAATTTAAATAAAAATTCATAAAACATGTTAGAAAAGGTGTGTGTGTGTTTACAGGTATATCTATGTCATCAATATCTATACACCTCTACCAATACATACATAAATATACAGATATTTATATTTCTATAAATATACTATATGTTTATATAACATAAATATATGAATATATAAAGATATTTATATTTATACATTTGCATATATACATGAAAATCAGTTTTTCTATAAGTATTTACTGATGGTGCATGTGTTTTAGGGTCATTTTACAAAGTCCTTATTTACATTCCAATTACGTGTTAGCCATTAAATCCAGAGTATATAGGAATTACAGTGATAAGCATCTAAGTACACTTTGCCTTGTTATTTATGTTCCTGGTAGAATGGAATGAAATCAACTCCATGCTGCTGTAGCATATTCATTCTGTGCATTTTCTATGGTCACTATTAACTTCAGGATGTTTGCATTGCAGAATGACAGGATCATTTGGGGACCTTGTAACATAAACTTAAATAACTCATCTTGAATAAATGCAATGCTAACTTTGAAGTTGCTACAAATGGTGATATAAAATCATCTTTTAAGTTTTACCCCCCCGCACAGCCAAATTAGGCTCTGTATGAAAAGGGAAGGCTTATATTTAGAATATATTTAACTTTTTTTTTTAGTATAAAAACTTCCTTCATTTAGAAATAAAGAGCTAATTTGTGATGCTGTGAATTGTAAAAAAATTTACTCTGAGCAGGCTGTAGTTTAATGTCACCTTCTCTAATTCACTAAAATTGTATCTCAAATTTTTCTTTTTTATATGATATATATGATGAATGGAAGCATTTTTAGTGGTTGGAAAATAGATTATAATTGAGTAATTTGTGATTTTGCTTATGAGTGTTTTGTTATGTGAGATTATTTATGGATTTATGAGAGAGCAGACTAACCAAATACTTCCTTGAATTTTCCTGGTATTTATAACCTACTATTTGTTTGCTATATTTCAAGTTGCAACATTCAGCATGTTAATACCTAAAGTAATCCAGTCCCTTCATTTTTAGAAATGAGGAGAAATGCTTTATATTTAGTGAAATTATTTATCATTAAGGTCAATTTGCTTTATGTATGACAGGTATATAAAACTTGTGTCTGGATGTGACGTTAGGTTCCTCATATTCTCAGACCAATAAGAAATATATTACTAAAGGACTTGTAATAGATTTGTTGATATGCAAAGAAGCTCAATATAAATTAAATAATAAGACTAATTTTGTCTTTCAAGAAAAGTATCACTGTATCACTGTATCACTGTCAGCCCATTGCTAATCGATTGCTCTAGTGGGCACCAGTAATGTCTCCATTGTGAGTCTTGTTACTGTTTTTGGCATACCAAATAGTAGTTGAGAAAAATATAAATATGTTACACAGTGGCTCAGTTGAGCAATATTAAAATTATCAGCCTAAACACAGAACATGTATTATTTAAATGCAACTAAATTGCTCCACCTATATGTATACTGATATGTTTAGCATATTTAATACAAAAGACATTAGAAATTGTTTACTATTATTCTATAAGTTCTGTTTCTCACACTGGAAAATTTACTTACAACTGGTTAATTTGCTTATGGATACATTGAATATTCACAAGGTATTTAATAAATGATAACAAATGTATTACAACACAAAACTTTGTTACTTCAATATTCAATTTTAGTACACTGTTTTTCTTTCATTTGAAAAAAATTTACTACTGCAGCAAGAAGAGTATATTGATTGATAGTATCATTTAAAATATTATGCATTACCTGTTTTGCCTATATAAATCAAAGCTGTTCTGTGCAGTACCTCAGAGAAAATTATGCACAAATAAGTTCTGCCTTATTATAACCTGAGTCTGAGTTGTGAATAATTATAAAGTATTTGCTTATGAGAGACATTATAAACCCTTCTATGTCAACGACTAAAATGAATTAACATCAGCAATATCAGGACAATTTCCAAATTTTAAATATATTAGGAAATATGAAGGGATAAGAAAAGCATTAGAACTTAGTGTTATTTTAAAACCTGCATATAACTTTAATCTTATTGACAATATTATAATAAAAGTGAGCATTTTATATCTTTATATGTCTTATTTTCATATTTAATTATCTCCTCCACGTAAATATGTGTTGTTATTCCTTTCCTTATAAAAATTGAGCAAAAGATATGAAAGATAAACAGATATAAAAAAGTAGACCAGGGTTCAAATATTTATTCTAAACAATTAGTTATCTTTAATTCCTGACTGGATGTGTTTATATAGTCAAGAAAAATATTTTGTCAAAAACTCTCTGCAGACCTTTCTATAATATAGTTGGAAATTTAGACATATTGATATCAGTTTATCATAATTTAGGGTGCAATTAATATTCTTCTGAAGTCTCAATTATTTGAATTAATACGTATTGAAGACATTATTTTAACCATAAAAATTTATCAAACATATTATACATTTTTCAAACCATTTGTCCTTGATTTTGTCTTTTATTTTGGTATGAGTATAAAATGAGTTAAAATTATCATATGATCAATTATATAGAATTAAATTTTGACATTAAATTATTTTTATAAATTATTCATGCAAATATTTAGTGGATGGAAATATTTTATTGATCAATGTGTCATGTAGTAAAAAAATATTTTTGTCTTTTGACTTTACTTTGTGACATAATTTTCCTTGACTTCATAATAATACTTCAATACATATATTTAGTTCTGTGTTCTATTGAACATATTCTACGTTGAAAATATCTTAGGATGAATATAGTAGGTGGAATGCTCAGAACCTTTTTTTATTTTCTGGAGAAAAGAAGAGATAAAACCAGATAGTACAAGAGTCTGTCATTTCAAGGGCAGGGGAGGGGCTAAGAAAATAGGGAAGGCTGGGGCTGGAGTGAAAGCACAGCGGGTAGGGCGTTTGCCTTGCACTTGGCGACCTGGGTACATTCTCAGTATCCCATATGGTCCCCTGTGCACTGCCAGGAGATATTCCAAAGTGCAAATCCAGGAGTATCCCCTGTGCATTGCCGTCAGGTGTAACCCAAGAAGAAGAAAAAAAAAAAGAAAACAGGGAAGAGCAAGGGAAGAAGGAGAGAGAACGGAAGCTAGACTCAAAACCTTATAGATCTTGGTACATACTGATAAGTACATGTCAAATTGTTAAAATGTAAATTTACATTATAAACATAGTTTTGTCAATTAAAATGTCATGTATAAATAGGATATAATATCTGTTAATAAGGTCAGTCTGCTTTTAATTTTTTTTCTAGAGATAGATTTTACTGTGTGTAGGAGAATGTCGTCTTCCTCCCTGGCCCCTGGGAGTTTGTATTTGTTGATTGCCCTCCAACCTGTCAATTACCTTTGCCTCCTGATCAGACTCTGGAGAGAGCTGGGAGAGATGAGACATTGAATAAATGACAACTAATCAGCAGCCAGCTTGGCCCTGTTCTTCCTTCATCCATCCAAGGCAACAGCCATCCAGAGTAGAGAAGCAGCTCTAGAGAGAGAGAGCCGCCCAGAGAGTTCCAGAGCATCTGTTACCATGCAATCCCCACTGAAGGCGCTCACACAGCCTGAGAGTGACGGGCTTACACAACTATGGTCTCACTTTCTGAAATTCTGAGGGGTTATTACCCCTTTCTATATTGTAAACATTTTAATCCTTGATTTAACGTTTTCAGTTTATTTTCAAATCTTTCTTTTTACAAAAATATTGTTATATATAAAAATGTGTCAGTTCTTTTTCATACAATTCCTTACATAACCTTCCTTCCTTCTTTCTTCCCTTCCCTCCCCACCTCCCTCCCTCCCTCCCTCCTTCCTCCGTCCCCCCTCCCTCCTTCTTTCCTTCCCTCCCCCCTCCCTCCCTTCCTTCCCTCCTTCCTCCCTCCTTCTTTCCTTCCCTCCTCCTTCCCTCCTTTCCTTCCTCCCTCCCTCGTTCCCTCACTCCCTCCCTCGTTCTCTCCCTTCCTTCCTTCCTTCCTCCCTCCCTTCCTTCCTTCCTTCCTTCCTTCCTTCCTTCCTTCCTTCCTTCCTTCCTTCCTTCCTTCCTTCCTTCCTTCCTTTCTTCCTTCCTCCCTCCTTCCTTCTCTCCCACAACCTCCCTCCCTTCCTTCACTCCTTCCGCCCTCCCTCTTTCTTTCCCTCCCCCACCTCCCTCCCTTCCTTCCCTCCCTCCCTTCCTTCTTTTCTCCCTCCCTCCTTCCTTCCCTCCCTCCACCTCCCTCCGTTCCTTCTTTCCTCCCTCCCTCTTTCTTTTCCTCCCCTCCCTCCCTCCCTCCCTCCCTCCCTCCCTTCCTTCCTTCCTTCCTTCCTTCCTTCCTTCCTTCCTTCCTTCCTTCCTTCCTTCCTTCCTTCCTTCCTTCCTCCCTCCTTTCTTCTCTCCCACCACCTCCCTCCCTTCCTTCACTCCTTCCGCCCTCCCTCTTTCTTTCCCTCCCCCACCTCCCTCCCTTCCTTCCTCCCTCCTTCCCTCCCTCCCTTCCTTCTTTCCTCCCTCCCTCCTTCCTTCCCTCCCTCCACCTCCCTCCCTTCCTCCTTTCCTCCCTCCCTCTTTCTTTCCCTCCCCCACCTCCCTCCCTCCCTCCCTCCCTCCCTTCCTTCCTCCCTTTCTTCCTTCCTTCCTTCCTTCCTTCCTTCCTTCCTTCCTTCCTTCCTTCCTTCCTTCCTTCCTTCCTTCCTTCCTTCCTTCCTTCCTTCTTTGCCTCCATCCTTCCCACCTTCTTCCTTCCCTATCTCTCTGTTCAAAGATCATTCTTGCTGATACTCAGGGGCTCTATATGGTTCTGGGGATTAAGTCAAGGTAAGCACCATGCCTTATGCCCTGTGCTACTTCTTCAGCCCCCAAAATGTATTTCTAAAGATTCCTTTTCAGAGACCAGTGAGGTAACACTGTGGTTCAATCTGTGGAAATCTATATGGTTCCTTGGGAACTGCCAGGAGGGATTCCTGAGAACAAAGATAGTAATGAGCCCAGAGCACAACCAGCTGAGGCCCAAAATTCAGAAGTGAAACAAAAGCAAACAAACAAAAGATTCTTTCCCCTTTCCATAGTCTCAAAATTCATCTCCAGTTATTCTATATTCTATATACCAGTCTTTTATATTTGTTAACATTATCATAATCTATAAATTATATATGTATATATATATATTTATTTTATATACAATTCTGCTCAGAACAGTACTCTAATAACATTGTCTAATATTGATCAAATTTCACTTTGGAGTAAGGTATTGATTAATATTCCATCAGAGATTATCAACTACTTATTCTCTTCTGTTTAGTTTACTAGTTAATAAAATGAGAGATTCAGATTCCATTTTTTTTTTTGGTTTTTGGGTCACACCTGGCAATGCACAGGGGTTACTCCTGGCTCTGCACTCAGGAATTACTCCTGGCAGTGCTCAGGGGACCATATGGGATGCTGGGATTTGAACCCGGGTCGGCCGCGTGCAAGGCAAACGCCCTACCCGTTATGCTATTACTCCAGCCCCCAGATTCCATTTTTTATGTGTTTGTCTTTTATACTTTTTAAGAATCTGTGACACATATAAATATCATTTTATGTACATACACATTAGAATAAAACATTTTTCTTTAAAATCCTAGGCTAAGCAACTAATTATTAATAGTATTTGAAATGAGAAACTACTTAATAATAATGAGTGAATTAAAAATTGAAAAAAGGTCAGTACTTGGGAGGGGGATAAAGGTGATTTCAAATTCTTCATGTTGAAATTAAATTATGCACAAAATTAAATCAATTAATTAATGAAATTAATTAATTAATAAAATTAAATAAAAATTAATTAAAGGACCGGAGCAATAACACAGCGGGTAGGGCATTTGCCTTGCACACGGCCAAGCTGGGTTCAATTCCTCTGTCCCTCTTGGAGAGCTGGCAAACTACTGAGAGTATCCTGCCCACCCAGCAGAGCCTGGAAAGCTACCTGTTGGCATATTCAATATGCCAAAACAGTAACAAGTCTCACAATGGAAACGTTACTGGTCCCCACTTGATCAAATCCATGAACAACAAATAACAGTGCTACGGTGCTACAAAATTAGAATGTTTCTTGATAAGCACTCTTTTTAGCAAGAGCATATATAGTGGACATGTGTAGGTGTGTAGAAAAGAACACACATAAAGTAATATTGCCCCTTTAACCATTTATAAATAAAATGAAAGGGAGCTACTGTGATAGTACAACAGGTAGAGAGCTTGTCTTGCATGCTGATGATTGGGGTTCAATTCCCAGCACTCACAAGGCACCCATATGGTCCCAGGAGCTCCTCTTGGGGTGATCACTGAGCTTCGAGCCAGGAGCAAGCCAGGATCACAGCTGGGGGTGGTGCCCCCAAAAGCAAAACGAAAAGTACAAAGTGAGAAATTTTAGAATATTTAAGATTTTCCTGCTTTAACTATCAAAAGCATTGCTACCATTATTCCCTGATGTCAAGATATCAAGATACCAAGAACTAAAGAACATTATGGAGACATTGTTCTGCGTTGTTTTATTTATTTTCTTTTTGTCGCTTTTGCATTTTGCACATTGGAATAGAAGCATGTGCTTCCCTCGCCCGCCCTGCCTGAACCTTGCCTTAATCTAAGTGTTATTTCAAGATGGTCCCTACAAAAGTCCATTGACAGAAACAGTGGTGAATATATAAACTGTCCAGTAAATCTCAATAATCCACACAAAAAAATTACTCAGGGATGTAAAAAGTAATTCTATTAGTGTTATTGCACATGCCAGGACAATTAATAATTCTGAATCTTAATCTGCATGGCTATGGAATTATTGAGATTTTCCTAAAACAGAATTAGAATGGAAATGACATTTTAATTTCAGAGTTTCTTCTCATAAACAGACCAATGTTTAAACTCTGGATTAAGTTAAATTAAACTCTGAATCGAGCCATAATTGACTATGGAATTTTCCGTTTGCATGGACTAAATTAATTTTCCATTTTACTCTAATTCAATTTATGTTGTGATTTCTTTCACTGAAAACGAAATGTCTTCACTGACAGTTTTCTTTTTATTTTTAATTTGAAAGAACAATTACTATTTTAAGAACCAATGAAGGTAAAAATATATTAAAAATGACATTCTGTGTGACAGGAGCAATTGATTGGTAACTTGATTTGTAGGTTGATTGATGGTTGCTAGATTGCTTGATTAATTTGAATTAATTAATTCATTTATTCATTTCATCATTTTATTGAGCATTTACAATTGAGCAATAACTTTCTAGATATAAATGATCTACAAAATGGAAACATCAAAAATGTAATTGCAGTTTTACAAGGGTAATATAAGGAGGTTGGGGGATTTTTCAAATGCCTAACATAAGTGAAGCCCTATGTGATTCCAGACACTCTCTCTTTCTGTCTTCTTTTCCTTCTTTCCTTTTTTCTTTCTTTCTTTCTCTCTTTCTTTCTTTCTTTCTTTTCTTCTCTTTCTTTCTCTTTCTCTCTTTCCTTCATTCTTTCTTTCCTTCTTCCTTTATTTCCTTCTTTCTTTTTTTTTTTTTTTTTTGCTTTTTGGGTCACACCCAGCGATGCTCAGGGGTTACTCCTGGCTGTGCACTCAGGAATTACTCCTGGCAGTGCTTGGGGAACCATATTGGATACCGGGGATCGAACCCAGGTCGGCCGTGTGCAAGGCAAACGCCCTACCCGCTGTGCTATCGCTCCGGCCCCTCTTTCTTTCTTTTGTTCTTCCTTTCTTTCTCTCTTTCTTTTTTTCTATGTTTCTTTCTTTCTTTCTCTTTCCTTCTCTGTCTCTTTCTCTCTTTCCTTCTTTCTTTCTTTCTTTCTTTCTTTCTTTCTTTCTTTCTTTCTTTCTTTCTTTCTTTCTTTCTTTCTTTCTTTCTTTCTTTCTTTCTTTCTTTCTTTCTTTCTCTTTCTCTCTTTCCTTCTTCCTTTATGTCTGTCTCTTTCCTTCTTCCTTTATGTCTCTCTTTCTTTCTTTCTTTCTTTCTTTCTTTCTTTCTTTCTTTCTTTCTTTCTTTCTTTCTTTCTTTCTTTCTTTCTTTCTTTCTTTCTTTCTTCTCTCTCTCTTTCTTTCTTTCTCTCTTTCTTTCTCTTTCTTTCTCTCTCTCTTTCTTTCTCACTCTCTCTTTTTCTCCTTCTTTCCATCTTCCTTTCCTTCTCTTTCTCTATCTTTCATTTGCTTTCTATCTCTTTTCCTTTTTTCTTCTCTCATTCTTTCTTATTCTTCCTTTTTCTTTTTCTTTATTTATCTCTTTATTTTTCTTTTTCTTGCTCTCTTATTCTCTCATCTTTACTTTTCTCTTTCTTTGTCTCTCTTTCCCATATCCTTTCTCTCTTTCTACTTTTCTCTTCCTCTTTTATCTTCATCTTTATCTTTTTCTCTTTCTTTTTTGCCCTTTCTTTCCTCTTTCTTTCTCTCATCCTTTTTCTTTCTCTTTTCCTTTTTATCCTATTTTCTTTTTCAGTCTTCCTCTCTTTACTCTTTATTTCTCTTCTCTCTTTCCTCCCCATCCTCTTTTTTTCTTTCTTTTCTTTCCTTCTTTCTTCCTTTCTTTTTCTTCCTTTTCTTTTTTTCTCTCCTTTATACCTTTATCTTTCTTCCTCTTTTCTGTTTTTTCTTTCTTTCTGCCTTTTGTTCTCTTTCTTTCTTCCCTTCCTTCTTGTCTCTCATTTTTTCTTTCTCTCTTTCACTCTTTTTTCTCTCTCAACCTTTCTCATTCTTTTTTCCCTTCCTTTCTCTTTTTCTTCTCTTTCTTACTTTCCCTATATTTCTGCCTTTCTTGCTACCTCTCTTTCTTTCCCTCTTTTCTCTTTCTTTGTCTGTCTTGTTCTTTCTTTATCTCTTTCTCTATTTTCCTCTTTTCTTTCTATATTTTCTCTCTCATCTTTCTCTTTCTTGCTTTCTCTTTCCTCTATGTTTTTTCTTCCCTTATTTCTCTTTCTTCCTCTCTCTTCTTTTTATCTTTCTTTTGTTCATTCTTTTTCTCTCTCCTTTCTTTCCTTCCTTCTTTTCCCTCCCTCCCTCGCTTCCTCCCTCCCTCCCTTCCTTCCTTCCTTCCTTCCTTCCTTCCTTCCTTCCTTCCTTCCTTCCTTCCTTCCTTCCTTCCTTCCTTCCTTCCTTCCTTCCTTCCTTTCTTTCTTTCTTCTCTTTTTCTTCCCCTTCTCTTTCTCTCCTTTTTTCTTTCTTTTATTTCCCATACACAATGGTGCTCAGGGATTATTCTTAACACTCAGGCATCACTCTTGGTAGTGCTGGGGACAGCCTATGGGACTTGGGTGATCTTGGGTTGACTATGTACAACACAAGCCATATCCTCTGCATTATCTCTCTGGTTCCACAAATATTCTATGGTTATACTAGAGGAGGAGAAGATATAACTCAATAATATGCCTATCTGACATAAAAGCTGGATATGCTAAAAGAGTAGTAGACATAGAAAGGGCACTAAAACAGATAGAAATCATACTTTTGTAAAATAATTTTACTGTTATAAGGGAAAGCTCTATTTCCAAGGGGGTCACTGTTTTTTTCAGAAGTAGAAAAACAAATCTTTAGAAACTCTTCTTGATGCAGAGGACATCACTCAAAATGTATCACAATCCTAAATTGTTTTACTGTGTTTTGCCAGAAAACCGCTTTTATTGGCTCAGTCTGCACATCTTTTGTCTTTTGCTAAGTATAATCATTTGTGAAGTTTGTGATCATGTGATTGTTTCCTGGAAACAATGATATATCTAAGATATGTCTAGTGTATGCAAGATTTAAACATATTAAACATGATTTCTGTTCATTTATATTTTTTTAGAGTTTCAGCCCATAACCATTGGTAGAAGGATAGTTTCCATAGTCTCAAAATTCTAAATGTTTTTAAATTGCAGGATTGTTTCATCAGGAGCAAGTCCAAACAGGAAAGTCACTGAATTAAAGATGAGCCAGATGTATTTGGTATTTGAGCTCTTTTGTTTATTAATTCATTATTAATTCATTGAATACAGGATAGGTAAATGATAGAGTCTTCCAACCAATCACTACCATTTATGTTTTCAAACAATTTATTTCCCACAAAAAGAAATGTAGAGATCTTGGTATGGTGATATTTAACTGACTCTCCAGATACTACTCCTATGTGAGTATATTCAGTAACATTGATGAATGAGACAAAAATAAAGAATCAAAGATAGATGTTGGAGTTTTGCTTAGTTATAACAAATATGAAGGACTTCTTAACCAGATTTCAAATTTGTTTTCAAATGTTGAAAGTTTATTTCTCAAATGTGTGTTGTTATTACTTATAAATAAATGATTATAGACAAGTACATTTTAAAGTTTAATCTGTATCTTAATATTGTACATCCCCTTCTCAAATGTAGACACTCAACAAAACAATAAATCACTAGTTACCTTCAGAATTTGTTGATTTTTGTTCTTTAAATACCCATATCATGATCAATTTCAAATTTTGAAGGTGATATGAGGGAAATTTCTTTGAGGTAAAAAAACAAACAAAACAAAACAAAACAAATCAAAAATACTGGTACTATGTCCTTAGCTTATAAAGACTCAAGTCAGTAAATTACTGTTTTAAGTCCACCATGTTAATTAAAAAGTCATATTTCATATTGAATTTAGACCTCTCCCACTGTTTTAACTTAGGAATCTTGCAGATGGGCCATCTTAAACCTGGGGAAAAGAAATATAGTAAAATTTTAGTTCTTGCTTGCATCTTCCCATGTTATTGGAGTCTCTGATTTTCCATAAATCTTGCTGCTTGACTAGTGCTGTCAAAATAGTAAAATAGTTTAAGATCTCGTGCACTTTTGAAGATGATATAGTTACATTTTCCTCAGCGTAAATTAATAGAAACTTAACTGCCTTTTTAGAAATAATACCAAAATTTCCCCATGAAAATAATTGTACATTTTTTCATTTTCTCAATGCCTTCCAAAAACTTTTTTTTTTAAATTTCAGTATTTTAGTTTGTTTTCTTTGCTTATTTGGACACTGCATTTTTCCAGACTCTTTTTGTTGATGCTTTCAGCATAGTTCAAAACAGTTCAAAGTTGGTCCTCCAAGTAGGCCTCCTTTATCTCCTGGAAAGACTTCTAAATATTTTTATCTAGCCAAACTCTGAAAGTGAAAATCATTCTCAGTACAATTTGAATTTCACTCTGGAAAACCCTTGTCTTACCTTAGGAATTTCCCAGTACAGAATCAGATCCATTCCATCGTTCTTACCATACTGCTTTAAACATATCAGACTCTCAAGAGACTTTTTGATATAATT
This sequence comes from Sorex araneus, assembly GCF_027595985.1. Classification (NCBI taxonomy): domain Eukaryota; kingdom Metazoa; phylum Chordata; class Mammalia; order Eulipotyphla; family Soricidae; genus Sorex; species Sorex araneus. The sequence continues at coordinate 296,273,810 of NC_073313.1, read as the reverse complement.
AAGCAGAGGAGCTGACATTAATAGTGCTTCCAACTTGGATAAAAGTGAATGAGTGAGTGATGAGACTTTGCGTGTGTGTGTGTGTGTGTGTGTGTGTGTGTGTGTATAAGCAATGACAGGAATTTGCTTTCCAAGAAATCTTTGACACAACATTTTTTATTATCCTCTCTTGACTATGTCTTCATAGTTTATTGAAGAGGTCTGCAACTTATTTTTGACAGTATTCTTTATAAAATTTGCATATGATCTAACATGTACTTTGGCATACAGCATCCATTAGATTGATGTACTACAGACAAAACTTGCTTTTTAGTTTGTAATACATGAATCCAGTAGAGCGGTTGCCTTGCACACAGCCGACTCGGGTTCGATTCCTCCATCCCTCTCTTAGAGCCCGGCAAGCTGCCAAGAGTATCCTGCCTGCATGGCAGTGCTTGGCAAGCTACCCATGGCATATTAGATATGCCATAAAGAGTAACAATAGAAAAAATAACATGAATGTGATAACATCATATAATTTTTCTAAATAATTGTCAAAGCCTATTTTTATGTTAAATCCAACAGTGGAATATTTATATATATATGCACAATATACATACATGTATGTACATTTATTTCAAATGTATCCCATATTAATATCTTAAAATAAGACAATGTTGATAAGCCTAAAACTATAACAGAAAATAAAATGCATTCCAAATTCTTTATCAAGAAGCCTGCTTTTTTTTTTTGTACCCATGCAAAGAAAAAATATACAAATTTTCATTTTATCATTTTTCTCATGTTTATATTTTCTGTCCCTGCCATACTATTTTATCCATTGTGGTGACTGTGGGCAAATATGGGATATTTTATTTTTAATAGAAGAGTGTATTCTCTTTCATAAATATATTTTCTTTCTCTACAATATGGGATTTGTCTTTATATAAACTACACTAAAGAAATGATATGTGTAGTATTTATTTTTAAGTATTTCCTTGAAAGGTATATCTCATTTATTAATCAAACAATATTGCCTCTTTTGGTGTATATTTGCATCATAAGAAGCAGTAAGCCTCAATTCAATGACCTACATTCCTAAAATAAAAATGCAAACATCAATTAATTAACTGTCATTAGGATAGTTCTTTAAGAACTAGGATAGTTCTTTAAGAACTATCCTAATGATTAGATAATTTTCTATGACTATCTTCTCATAAATCAGAGTAAAATTATATGATGTACATTTGGTAACTGTCCTTCTTTATTAGTAACTTGGTAGGTAATCTAAATCCAAGGAATATTCAGTGATCCACAGCAATTCTAACTGTATACTTACAGTTCATTTTGGCTTCTCATGTTTGCTAAATTAATTTAGCAATCTTAGCTAGCAGAAGTACATAAAAATCTATAATACATGCAATCACTCTTCTGAAGTGCTCCAAAATCTTTTAATTGACATAATACTGTGAAGTAAACATGTGAAAATGAGAATCAAAGTGGGGGGCATGTACAATGCTTTTCTTTTTTTTTTTAAGTTCGACATTGAATTCAAGAAAAGTATGTAGGTTTTTAAGAATCCATATTGTGGGTGTTAAATAATTTTATTCCTTAACTCGGAATATAATTACAAATTTTATAAAATACAAAGATGGTATCAAACCCATACTTTTGATTTTCTGTAATTGCACAATACAATACCCTACTTGTATAAGTTTTGATTTTTAAAAAGTGGCTAGACTAAGCATACCAATAAAAACTACACATACCTCTTAGAAACGTCATAGTTGGTAAAATGTAGTGAAAACTACTTTAAGACTAAATATGTGCACTTTTTAAAAGTAATGACGTTTACCATTCAAAGAACGAGCTAAGTGGCCGAGTGTATTTTATTATAAAAAGTTGGGTTTTTTATTATTGATATGTATCTTTAAAAGTGATCTACTTCCATCTTCCCTTAAGTAAGTTTGTTTTTCTATGTGAATTTTCAAAATAAAAAAAAAATAACTACATGTTTAAAAGCAGAATCAAAAAAATGAAATTCAAGTTGTTTCAGTTGTTGAAAAAGATGATAAATCCCCTGTGCCATAGGTGAAAGAAAAAAATCCAGGTCAAGGCAACTTTAAAAACTACTAACTGCCTGAAAATCAGAGAAGTAGTATTTTACTTAATATTTAATTATCACTTACTGGAAGTCCCTGGCATAAACCTTTCATCATTTATATTATTGGAGAGGGAAAAAAGTGCTCCTGTGCCTTTAATTTCCCTCTCTGAGCGAGGGAAGGCTGCACTCCACTGACAGGCTCACTTGTTCCCGTCTTTAATGTGCAATCTGTTTTCTCCAGCGGAGGGCACTCAGTGTATCACAAACTCAAGCATTAGCACCAACAAGCTCTGGGCATCATCAGTCTCTGGAAAGCCTTCTGAATTAGACAAGGGCTGCCTCTCAGCACAGCTACAAAACACTTTAAACCTGACCAGCTAAATGGATAAACCTAGCCTGCATAGCTTTTAAACTGGGGTCTTCTCACACAGCACAGGAGGCCTACTTGCTTCAAGAACTGCAAACCCAGAGGATGAATTGCTTTATCTGGGAATGGCAAAAGCCAGCACCATAAGGAATGCCAGGTACTCCGAAGATTTTCTCTCTTTCTCCTCTCTTTTTCAGAGAAGTTGCTTCCCTTCCGAGATGGGCTGTAGCTCTTTTGCACAGATTGCCAATTACTGCTGATGGGTCTCTTGTGAATTACACAATGGTCCTCAGAGCCTAGAGTCCCTCCCCCACCCCCACCCCCACGCTCTCCTTCTCCCTGCCCCCCCATCCCATCCCATGCTGATTTTTTATATATATTTATGATATATGTACATATATCCATCCGTCTCGCCTGTCCTCTCCGGGGAAGTTTCTATGGGCTACTAGCTCACATGCGGGATCAGAACGATGTGAATGACAGCCGCACTGTGTCATGAAGGTGATGGTGGTTTCAGCGCGAAAGACCAAATAAGAAGAAAGCTGAGAGCGGGGATAAACGTTTTTGGATGACAAAGGATGGGTAAGTGAACTTTTGTTGTTACCTTCTTAGCAAAGCCGATCCTGGGCTTCCTACATCCCCCGCCAAAGCTTTTAGCAGATAAAAGACGGGAAACCGGCAAAAGGAGGCAGTCTCTTGAGTTTGCCAGTTGACTCACTATAGAGTTGCAGTTATAATTTTAGATCATTTTCTTCTTTGCAGTTTTTTTTCCCTTTCTTTCTTCTTTTTAAAATCCGTAATTGCATAACACGGACTTAGACGCGAGAGAAATATCTTTGAAGCCTGTCTCTACCGGATGCATAGCCACAGCTTGGGAAATGAGCAGGAGATAAATAATGTGTTTGCTTCTATTTTCTGATCATATTAACCGTGTTTGTATTTCTGGTGGCTGTCAGGAAGATTGTTAACACTTTACTGCTTGTGTGCAGGGGTGGGGTTGTTACTTTATCAGAGGTCGCACAAGGGCTTGTTTTATCTTTGAAGCTGTATCCTGAATACAGCTTCCAAATTTCCAGCAGTCATTTGCCAGTCTTATTTTTTTCAAGTGTGACTGGTTCTCCTCCCCCCCCACCCCCCCACCCCCACGCGCTTCTCCTGTCTGTGAGAGCTGGAATGTATTTCAATGAGGCTGTAGCTGGCAAGAGGACAGAGAGAGAGAGATCAGGTTTCAAATTTTAAAAGAAAAAAAAAAAACACCTAGTTCAGTAAAAGAATTTTTTTTTTTAATAGAAGCTTGACTGGCTCTTAGTTACGGATATGAATATTTAAGAGGAAAAAAGAAACTGCAGTGTACGTCAGTTTGCTTTTTTAACCCACCACTAAGAAATAATAAATCTGTTGATCGATGAAAGAGGTCCCTCAACATACCACTTCGGAAATGCAGCATCAGTGCCAAGAGAATGCAACTTTGCAGGTTCTCTGAAGTTAATGGAGGTAGGGGAGGGGGAGAAAAAAGTCGGAGAAATTTAAGCAGGGGGGGGCTGAAGGGAAAGATAGCTGTCAGCTCTTTCATGCTTCCCTCCACCCCCCCCCCCACCCAATTTGCACAAGCAACTGTTAAAAATAACAGGACTCATCCTATCCCCTATCAGTTTGCATTATATGGAAATCTTAAAAAAAATCAAACAATGTTAACTTTGGTGTGTTCTTTGGTTTCAGTAGTTAAGACTCTTAGCCCACTGGACAGGGCGCCAAGCACTCCATGCATGTGGAGAGCATATATGTTTATTAACACACCAAGAGTATCTCATGTTGATCATAGTCTTCAGAGCATGAGCATGCTTTGACAGTTGGCTGCCCAGGCTAACCCTGATACTTTGTGTGTGTGTGTGTGTGTGTGTGTGTGTGTGTGTGTGTGTGTGTGTGTGTGTGTTTGTGTGTGTGGGGGGGGGGCATATACATTGTCATTTCATTATGCAATAAGGCTGTAACTTCAGGCAGGGCTAACTTGGGTTACCTTGAGAGCTCTCTGAAGCTCCTTTGGCTTCTCACAGCCTGTTTGCTCAACTAGAAAAGATGCACAAGTGTCAGGCTTACTAAGTCACATTTTTTTTTCTCCCATTACCGCAAGAGTCAGTACCCTTCTTGGAGTCCTGTTCAACAGAGCGACTTGACCAATATCCTTATTATCAATGTGTCCACATGAAGTGGTGAGACAGTATCCGTGGTTCTCACTGCTGGTGTATTTATGAACTCCTGAAACTCAGGAAGGCTTTTCTTAGTTCTGTGGCACTGTAGCATTTGAAAATCAAGGAAGAAAGAAACCGAAATAGCTAAGTTGAAACAGAATAGAAAACAGGGCTTCACATGGTAAATGCATTGTTCCCGAATCAACTGTACGGTTATCCACTCCCCCACCCTTGCATGAAATTCTCTTGCTATAGATGAAATGATGGTGATTGATATTAATAGCCTTACAGTGTGCATTTATCTTCTTTTGAATATTGTAGGTTTCCGTTTAATTACGCAGCTGAGAGGCATGCGTGTGGAGCTAATACTCCTTCCCACTTTGCTGCTTGCTATGCTCACAGGGGCTCAGAGAGCTTGCCCGAAGAACTGCAGATGTGATGGCAAAATTGTGTACTGTGAGTCCCACGCTTTTGCAGACATCCCTGAGAACATTTCTGGAGGGTCACAAGGCTTATCACTAAGGTTCAACAGCATTCAGAAACTCAAATCCAATCAGTTTGCTGGCCTAAACCAGCTTATATGGCTTTATCTTGACCATAATTACATTAACTCAGTGGATGAAGATGCATTTCAAGGGATCCGTAGACTGAAAGAATTAATTCTGAGTTCCAACAAAATTACCTATCTGCACAATAAAACATTTCATCCTGTTCCCAATCTTCGCAACCTGGACCTCTCCTACAATAAACTCCAGACATTGCAATCGGAACAATTTAAGGGCCTTCGGAAACTCATTATTTTGCACTTGAGATCTAATTCATTAAAGACGGTGCCAATTAGAGTTTTTCAAGACTGTCGAAATCTTGACTTTCTGGATTTGGGTTACAATCGTCTGAGAAGCTTGTCCCGAAATGCTTTTGCTGGCCTCTTGAAGTTGAAGGAACTCCACCTGGAGCACAATCAGTTTTCCAAGATCAATTTTGCTCACTTTCCACGTCTCTTCAACCTCCGTTCAATTTACTTGCAGTGGAACAGGATTCGCTCCATTAGCCAAGGCTTGACATGGACCTGGAGTTCCTTACACAACTTGGATTTATCAGGGAATGACATTCAAGGAATTGAGCCGGGCACATTTAAATGTCTGCCCAATTTGCAAAAACTGAATTTGGATTCCAACAAGCTCACCAATATCTCACAAGAAACTGTCAATGCATGGATATCTCTAATATCCATCACCTTGTCTGGAAATATGTGGGACTGTAGTCGAAGCATTTGCCCTCTTTTTCATTGGCTTAAGAATTTTAAAGGAAATAAGGAAAGCACCATGATATGTGCAGGACCTAAGCATATGCAGGGGGAAAAAGTTAGTGATGCTGTGGAAACCTATAATATTTGCTCGGAAGTTCAGGTGACCAACACAGAAAGATCACACTTGGTGCCCCAAACTCCCCAGAAGCCTCTGGTTATCTTTAAACCAACCATCTCCAAACTCGACCCCATTCAGCCCACCCTGGAAATACCAAGTCCTTCCCCCGGGTTTCAGATTCCCGGTGCAGAGCAAGAATATGAGCATGTTTCCTTTCACAAGATTATTGCAGGGAGTGTGGCCCTCTTTCTGTCGGTGGCCATGATCCTCTTGGTGATCTATGTGTCTTGGAAACGCTACCCGGCCAGCATGAAACAACTTCAGCAACACTCCCTTATGAAAAGGCGGCGGAAAAAGGCCAGAGAGTCTGAAAGACAGATGAATTCGCCTTTACAGGAGTACTATGTGGACTACAAGCCTACTAACTCTGAGACCATGGATATATCCGTTAATGGATCTGGGCCCTGCACATACACCGTCTCTGGCTCCAGGGAATGTGAGGTATGAACCATGATCCTCCTAAAAGCATTTCTACTTCGGGGAAGGAGAGGTAAATGTTTGAAGCTCTAGAGGTGTCCCTAATCACTAGAAAGATTAATGACCCTTTTGCTTTCCTTTTTTGCTTGGTGTGAAAGGTTACTTAATTAAATTACAACCACCAGGAAATTGACTGCTTTTTATTTTTTTTCCCCTTTAAATGGTTGAAACTTGAAGGAAGTTCATTCAAGGATGAGATTAAGTTGGAATAAAGCACTATGTTAAAACATCTTTTTTTTATCTTTTACAGTTTGTGTATAGGGGTTGGACTTATAAACATACATACGTACAACTTTTCATTCTGAACTTTTGTCTGGTTCATGGTGTGTGATTTTGTAATGGAGTAAAGAAAGAATGGGAGGGGGGGGTAGAGACTTAATTTAAAAATTAAGTGATTTTACCAAAATTTCAGGACATAATGAATATTAAACCAAAGAGCAATTTACCCGAGGGTTGATTTTGCTGTAAATTTTAGTTTTAATTAAAGCATGCAACAGGGATCTCACAGTGTTTGGGTGTTATTTGTCATTAGTTATTATACCAGCAAAGAGAATGTCAGAGGCCTACTGTGTAATTGCATTAGGCTTTTAAAGATGTCCCTCCCCCCTCTCTCCCTTCCTCCTCCCTTCTCTTTCTCCCTCCCTCCCTCCCTCCTTCCTCCCTTCCCTCCTTCCTCCCTTCACTCCTTCCCTCCTTCCCTCCTTTCCTCCTTCCTTCCTTCATTCCTTCCCTCCTTCCTTCCTTCCCTCCTCCTTCCTTCCTTCCCTTCCTCCCCCTCCCTCTCTCCTTCCCTTCCCTTCCCCTTCTTTAAATTACTGGAAATAGATCACTTTTCAAATGTTCTCTTAAGTGCTGGCTATTTGTATGTAATCAGAAAAAAACATAAATTCCCATGGTTTGGCTTCATCCCTGGTACAATCAGGTCATGGTATTGTGGATGATTTAGCAATAACATAATGACAGACAAAACAGGGACTGTTTGTCAGTATTGCTGTCATCCCCAAAAGAAATACTATGTATTCTTGTTAAACTTATTCCAAACTAAGTGATGCAAATATTTATAAATAAAAAGATATTTGAGTTACGGATATTCTCCCTTTTTATAACATTAGCCTCAAATGAAAACATTTCATGTTGTACTATTTTCATCTTCATGAGACTGTTTGGATCCAGTTTCTTATTACTTGACTCAAAGTTTACTTATAAAATCATTTTCATTAATAGAGAATAGTCACAGATTTCCAATTTGTTAATAAATAATAGTGACACAAGTTATTGTTTTCTTAATAAAGTTAATAAAAAAGAATCAAGATTGATGGCCAAGGTTTCCTTGCTGGAATAAAATAATGAAGAGAGGTTAAATTCTGGCATCATAGTACTCCATTTTGGATATTTACTTTTTTCAAAAGAAAATTTTGATCAATATTTACTGATTTATTGCTTTTAAATACTAATTATAATATCTCGGAAATGTAATATGTTCTTTGACAATGCACATTATCAAATATTTTCTTAGTACTAATGAAGTAATTTCTGGCAGTATGCTGAATTTGAAATAATCCCCAGCTCAGTATAATTTGGAATATTAAGGTCTTCCTCTCCAAGTTCATTTTCTTTTTTTGTGTATGATTGAAAACAAGAGTAGTTCAATAAATTCGAAAAGAAACATGTATAAGCAGTCACCCTTAAAAATAAAAAATAAAATATTTCATATTTAAATGTATAACAAGGCTTGATGTTTTTATTACAGACTGAATTCATAGAATATAAATATTTATAAAATCAGTTTATTCTGCATTCTTTTACATATTGTGATCATCTTAGTGGCTAGTAATAGGAAAAAAAATCAAGGTAATTTGTTCATGTTCTCTTGACTTTTGTAATATAATGATGGTTTTCAGTTATAAGAATCACAAAAAAAGAAGATTCTTTAAATGAAAATATTTGATAATAGTGGTTGAAACATTTTCACAACTCTTAAATTTCATAAATGTTTCTTATAAAAGCTCTAGGCATTATCATGACAAAACCCAAATAAGAAAATATTTTCACCCCATAAAAATGTGAATGATTTAAACCACATTTTGGTACTAGTTGTGATATACAGAGTGAATCTTATAGTTATGAAATTGCACTCTTACTTTGGGAATAAACATAAAGGAAGCCATTAAGTGTGAAGAATTCAATTAACAATAAAACTATTGAGTTGATATGGAATCCTTACTGAAGTAGATCAAACTCTCCATGCCCTAGAAAGTCGAAAATGGTGCCTATTAACTTAAGATTATGAACACTTCACTAATAAACTGGAGTGGTTAAAAAAAAAAACAAATTTAAATGATCACCATGTTTTTCAAACATAAACATACAAAATTATGGATTCCTGTCACAACTAATCCCCCTCTCTTTTTGATAAGATGTTCACAATTTTACAATTGTAGGTGCTTAAAGAAATGAGAAAACACAAATTTTTAGAAAATTATATTAAGACCATATCTTTATGTGGTCTGATGTAATGTGTCTCTTTTTAAGAAATATTCTCTTAGAGAAAACTTCTCTATAAAATGAAGCTGAGAGAGCTATAGTTTGTCCAAGTTTCAAACTTCTTGAGACAGTATATTTATTTGGTTTTAGTCTAATAGGGTTTTAAAAACTCACATACATATAGCTTAAAAAAAGAACCATCTATATTGTTATAATATATTGTGAAATAGACTTTTTCAAGGAAAAAAACTCTACATAATTAAGCCATAAATGTTTGACTAGAGAATTTAGCAACAAATGCTAGTTTTCTAAGCTAGTGCCTTGAAAAATGTACATTAAATTGAAAATTCCAGTTATCCAACAAATATTTATTTAGTTATGCTAAAGTTAAGATATTAATTTTATTTTGTCTATTTATTATAAAGAGAACATAAACATTAAAATTACTAATCAGAATGGTATCTTAGCTACTGAACTTAATATAGCATGCTATTTTCAAAATAAATGTCTATATGCCATCTTATGATTGCCACCATTTTTATGGCAATATATTTGCAAACACGGGGTGCAGGCATTTTGTGAAGCTTCTTTTCTTTAAATTGTGTCAGTATTATTTAAAAGTCAGTTATTACTAAAGTGTCTACAATTGGACCAATGAAGCTTATAAAACAGCCTTTGGACTGAAATAAAGAAACAAGTACTGGAGTTTTTGGTGGTGAAATACCATAACTTTGATTCTATTTTTTACAATTGTTAATTTTTAAAACTCTACTTGTATACACAATACTAATATACAAAAGGGAAAAGACTATAGTAACATAAAGAGTTAAATCACCTATCTATAACAGAGAAATATAGTAGATCATCACAAATAATTAATAAGGTATATGGCACAATTCTACTAACTACAGATATTTCTATTATAATACTCTGGATGGACCAATGTACTTAGTTGAACCTGAGCATTTCATAGGCCTGTACACATTATGTTCAGGAAAGAGAGCTTAATGCCAAAAGATACAGCTTTGCTCAAATTTGTCATTAAATGAAAAAAAAAATTAAAGACATACTATTGAAAATAGCTTGTGAAACTTTGTGCAGCTTTTTCTTATTAAAAATATCCCAGGAATAAAGAAATTGTTTTAATCTGTATACCAAAATTTTACTTTAATAGTATAGAGAGAACACTGTTTTGCTGACAAAAGCGGGCATTTAGTCTTTATAAGATTGAATGGGAGAACATTTTTGGTTTTTCTCTTTGATTTAAATAAAAATTAAATGGTAAGAACTTAAAATGAATTTAAAGTGATCTCTAAAGAGATTCTTATTCTATAGTGTTTTAAAAGTTAATTAATTGAAATATAAAGTTTAATGATCCCTTAACACTAAAAGTGCTGCCATTAAAATGGGAATACAGGTGATATTGAATAGTTATATATTTTACAAATATTTGATATTTTAGTTATATTCTTTAAAACCAAGTAAAATATTATGATATTGTTTGTCAATTGGAGATATTTTCATTTTACTGCCATGCAGTGGTCGGTATATACTATTTCTGAGTTTACATTTATATTTGTTAAATGTATTTGATCAGGTCAAGCTATTCATTTAAAAGGGATCACTAACTTATTTCTAGAATTTAGAAATTGATATTTTGAACTATACTGAAGTAATTTTCGAGAGCAAATGCGTGTATGTTAAAAGAGGGATATAATTAAAGCAGGCCCACTATCACTGAGTTTGAGTTATGCTTCATTAATAGAAGTCTATAGAACTTTAACTGTATTTTTGATGGCTATTACTATATCATGTTAAAATGTTATAAATGAAACCATACTTTGTATATTCACAAAAAGTGTATTTGTGTGTGTGTATAAATATATGTGTGTTTGTATATATGTATGTGTATGTGTCCATATACAGAGAGACTATACATTTATTTAAATCAATATTTTAAAAATTGAAGAGTTAAAACATAAGTGAAAAATATTGAGTTTTGATTATCAGAATTCATTACTCAGGAATGTACTTCTTAATGTGAACTTTAATCTTCTCTAAAATTATAACTATCATATATAAAGAATCCAATGCTCTTAAAAGTAAACAGAACTTCAACTATATATGATCATTTTGGTGTGACTTTGGGATGGTCATTTCATTTATTTGTGACCTAATTCTAAATGAGTGAAGTAATGCAATATTGAAGTTGCGGTACTGAATCCAACTCAAAGTTTTACTCAGACTATTAAACGTCTTAAAATCTGTAGTTTTATTCCCAGGATTAGTAGAACAAGATACTTTGGAGGGGAAAACTATTTATATTTATATTCTTTGCCAATGAGAAAAGAAAGCAGCTCTTGAGTTAATGAAAGTGGTTTATGCAAAGGAGTGCCATATGCTTTCCACTGAAAGAGGTAAAACATTTTTAACACATGAGTATGCACATACATATTACTTTTTCTCTTTAGCCAAGTAAATAGTTATTTTGAAACATTTTAAAGTGTGATTCTTTTAAAAGTTTTTGTGTACTGTTTTTGATTTCTGTAAAATTTATTTGAGATTTATTTTCATTAGCATTTACACATAAGTGTTGGTGGTTAAGGTGACACTTTTAGAAAAGACTGACATGGCAGATTTAGGAAATATTTTTTAGCTAAAATAAAAATTTTGAATTTCTTTTCTTTTGAAATAACGTGAGCTTTTGAATCAGCTCATGTTAACTTCTCACAAAGTTTTAACAATTGGTTGCCTCTTAATATCCCAAGAAAGGATTAGTTATAGTCTTAAGAGCATGTGCATTTTAAAACTCTCTTAAATCTTCATATGATTCCAGAAATTTTCTCGCAGAGCTTTTCTATACTTAATAAATCTAGATATCCTAGTCATCAGTAATTTGATATACAGGTTATTGTTTGGTAGTTGCTTGGTCATATTAGCATTCAGGAATTGGTGACTCATCAGAATTCTGTGTGTCCAGAATTTTAAGATTTACTAAATTAAATTGAAAAAAATGCCAACCTGTATATCACCAATAACTGCTATTTTATGACTTTTGACAGTGAAAGCATAAAATTATTTAAAATACATGTGAAAATTAAAATAGCCTTTAGAGTCCCCAAAATCTCATTTATTGGAACAGTTGAGAGAGATTGCAATACTTTTAAAACAAGATAAATTATGTAAATTTTTATGTAGATCATAGTCACTGCTATTGTGATTGTAACTTAATGAAGTTGGACAAAAAGCACAGTATTTACTATGATATCAAATTCATTTGCTTTAACAAAATTGCTTTAATAATATTGAAACTGCTTGATATATACAAAGGCAATGATTTGTACCTCTGCCAAAGACTGAGAAAATTATAATGCTTTTGTTCTCAAAAAAGTTAAGGCCTAAACAAATGAAGCTATGATAAATTTAAATCTAGTAATTTAAATAGAAAATGGCTGATTTTACCCTAAATATTAATTATTTGTAAACAGTGTTTATGGATGAAATGACAGCAAAATTAATATACATTAACATGAGATTAAAGTAATGATGAGTAAAGAAAAATTCAATAAGTATCTTTTCCAAAAATTAAGATAAACCTAAGTGAACGTCAAATATTTTTTTAAAAGCTGATGCCTGATTAGATAACTAATAAACAGAGATCATATGAAATGTTTTTAGTGTTATTTGTACATGAGATATCTTTTATATTTTCATTTTATGTGAATGGTATTCAATATAAACATCTAAAGAACTTTAAAGTATTATAACATTTAAACAACTTTATAAAATAAATATCCATATCTATCACAGCATTTCTAAAAATATGGAATGTGTACTGCACAAACATGTTACTTTAACAAATATATATTACACCTTTAAATATAACCTATTCTTTAATAATCTGTCAAGTTTATATAAATTACCTTAATAATATATATTTGGGAGAGACATAACAATCATTTTAAAATATGTTTCCTCTGTCATTGCCTGACTTTGTCAGAAATTTGGTATACCCACTCAATTGTTTCTTTTTTTTTTATTTTTGGGTCACACCCAGTGATGCTCAGGGGTTACTCATGGCTTTGCACTCAAGAATAACTCCTGGCAGTGCTTGGGGGACCATATGGGATGCTGGGGATCGAACGCAGGTCGGCTGTGTGCAAGGAAAACGCCCTACCCGCTGTGCTATCGCTCCGGCCCTCAATTGTTTCTTTAAAGAATCATTCTACCCTGTGTTTAAGTCTTTTGTATAACTACTGAGTTGCCAGAAACCAGAATTAAGAGACACACATTTATAATCATGCATTTTAGCAAGAAGATTCATCTTTTTTTTACAATTATTACTTTTAATATTTATACTTATAATAAACAAAAGAAGATGCATTGGACATTTTTAGCAATTTGATTTTTAAGGAAATTGAGAAACTAAAGTGAAAAAAGCAACTAAAATATCAAAATAAAATATTTTACACTCACTTATAATTATCATTTTTATTTCCATTTCAATGGTTGCAATTTCAAATCCCATTGAAATAAAAAACTAAGATGTGAACCGTTTTAACAGAATATTGGAAGCAGAGAAGCTAGGATAATGCAGATTGACTTCTTTAAGAAAACTTGCACATTTTCAGGTTTTCAATAAGCAAGATATACTTCCACACAGGAATACGTAATGTTATGAATTTTCTGCAACCTGTGTTCAATTTTAGGACTTGAGGAAACATAGCAAAACTGGTCGACTAATTCTGAAAGAGCAAATGATATAGATGACAAATTCTTTAAAATGTTTTCCTTTGAAAGGCCAACTTTATTTTAATTCTTGTTCAGTATATATTTATTTTGAAAGCATAAAAAGACATTATTTACTGCCTTTTAATTAAATGTCATCAATTACAAATCACCAATAAATTATACTGAATGTGTTAAACAAACAATCAGGGGACAGGTTTGGGGTATAACCTCATGCTTACTTTTAAAATTATCTTCCTTTAAGTCACACTTGTTGAAACTTTGTTTCTTTCATTTTCTTCTGGAGATATAATTTTTTGTGATTGTGAGGATTATTAAAAACTGGTTTCTTGTCTTCTTTAACTGATTCATAGTAAGCATATTTATATTCATACCAATACCTAAAGTTGTTTGTTCCAGCATAAATGTGATCCTTATACATTTATTTCACCATTAAGCACTCAGTACTTAGAATTTTAAATTGACACCAGCAATTGTGAAATATTTCTTATATTTTTTTAAAAGACATATAAGCTAATTATGTCTGTGCATTCTTTTAGTATGATCTCCATGGATGAAAATTTTTCTTTCTGTATTTATAGGTTTATAAAATAATAGCAGAGGTCAGCTTCAAATCACCTTAGGTTGACGATCAAACCACAATATGGACAACATTGCATTGGTCCAGTGGTTAGATTAAGGGGTAAAGAAAAAGGGTCTCAAAGATTTGAAACTGACTCATCTTCTTCTGTGATATTGGACAAGTAAATATATATCTAACCTTTCTGTGATAAAAGTTTTTTCTTTCTATTAAACTGGGATAATAACTTTCCAACTCACTTGTTGAAAATGATTAATGAGCTACTATTTAAAAATCACTCTGAACTGCTCCATAAAAGGCTTAAGTGTAAATATAAATGATTAGCCAGAAGTCCTACTGTCTACTGAAAAATGCAAACTACAATGTAGCTGTTTTATTTTCATTGTTATTATTAGCTATAATGATGGTTATAATACTCCCTGATGTAGAAACAAGTGTTGTGGTTACATTTTTTACTAAAGTGAATAATAAACCTGACCTTTAAGTCCCTTGTCTGAGCTGTAATTTAGTTTGGGTACCAGACACACTAATATTTTTAAAATACCTCAGCATTTGCAGAATAATTTATTGGCTGAACATTTTATTCATGATTAGAAAGAGCAACTTTGACAAGTCTTATGTTGTGATTATACTAAATGCTAAAATTAATTATATAAATGATATGTACATTTTCAGTTGAATCAAGTATTAATCATTGGTTCATATACTTATCAAGATATGACTGACTTTCACTTAGGGCCCTGGGAGATAATACAGGGTTAAGTTGTTTGCCTTGCACATGGCAGTTCCAAGTTTGATTCCTGGCTTAAGTGTGTGCTGTCTATCATGAGGAAAGATTTCTCAGTGCATAGCCAGGAGTAAACTCTGAGAACCTCCAGGTGTTATCCAAACTTTCTCAAACAAAACAAAGTCTGTTTTCATTCCCTTAGAAGAAAAATAGACATTTTTAGATAATATGTAGAGCATTCTTTTTTTTAAATTTTATTATTTATTTATTTATCTATTTATTCATTTTTGTGTCACACCTAGCAATGCACAAGGGTCACTCCTGGCTCATGAACTCAGAAATCACCCCTGGCGGTGCTCAGGGGACCACACGGGATGCTGGGATTTGAACCCGGGTCGGCCGCATGCAAGGCAAACGCCCTACCCACTGTGCTATCACTCCAGCCCCGTAGAGCATTCTTTATAAATAAGAATATAATATGTGAGGTCAAGAAAATATATTTCTTTAAAATATATACAGGATGTTGTGATGTTTCATCAAGTAAGTGTTTTTTGTTGAATATGGTATCAGTTCTTACATTTGCATGAATATATGCGTTATTTAATTTCTACTTTTGTTTCCAGACCTTTCTTTCTTTTCTTTTGTTTTCTTTCTTTCTTTCTTTCTTTCTTTCTTTCTTTCTTTCTTTCTTTCTTTCTTTCTTTCTTTCTTTCTTTCTTTCTTTCTTTCTCTCTTTCTTTCTTTCTCTCTCTCTTTCTTCTTTCTTTCTCTCTTTCTTTCTTTCTTTCTTTCTTTCTTTCTTTCTTTCTTTCTTTCTTTCTTTCTTTCTCTCTTTCTCTCTTTCTTCTTTCTCTCTTTCTTTCTTTCTTTCTTTCTTTCTTTCTTTCTTTCTTTCTTTCTTTCTTTCTTTCTTTCTTTCTTTCTTTCTTTCTTTCTCTCTCTCTTTCTTTCTCTATTTCTCTCTTTCTTTCTCTCTTTCTCTCTCTCTCTATTTCTCTCTTTCTCTTTCTTTCTCTCTCTCTTTCTTTCTCTCTTTCTTTCTCTCTTTCTTTCTCTCTTTCTTTCTTTCTTTCTCTCTGTGTGTGGGCAAGGCAATTTGGACTATGCTCAAGGCTTACTTCTGGCTTTGTGCTCAGGGAACATTCCAGGTGGGAATTGGTAGGCCCCTGTACTGTGCCAGGAATTTCTCTAGCCACTGTAACTTACCTTAAAGGAAATATGCTTCTTTTAAATTTCCCCTTGCAATAGTTCCAGTGATACTTTTCTGCGCTATGAAATGAAGGACACTGCTGATAGAAGTTTTTACCAAAAGACAATACTGTATGACAAAAAAAAAAAAGAAATAAAGTGTTCTTTTTGTTAGAGAAGACAAAAACTCATTTTCATTGAGATTGAAAAAGCAGACTTGTTTCTAGTTGAGGATTCTGCCCATTGATAAATATGATTATTTCAATTAAATATTCCAGAGTTGTGAAAATAACCACTGGATTCACTGACCCACTGCTAGGTATTCCTGAGCAATTGCAACACAATCTGTTGATTTCATAAGCCCTGGTTCTGACTGGGGAACATTGGATGATTTGAGTCTTTGGGGTACCATTGGCTGTCTTGTGTCTTTAGAAACTGGTACCGCTTAAAAAATCAGATGACTTCTTTTCTCAAGAATGAAGTAAATAGATGAATGTTCACTTAAAGAAGCTAAGGGTACACTCAAGAATAACTGCTTTTGTAAATTGGAAACTGAATCTAAGTTTCATTCAAATGTTTCCTAATCTGCACACAGACTCAAATTCAGAAATGGGTCACACGTGCATAATCCATGTTTAGTGATTCAAATTAGGCTTCTGTTCCCTGATCTAGCATTTTTCCACTGTCACACATCAAATAAGAATTTAGAGGATGGCTTATACTCTTGGATCTTTTCCCCCTTAATCTGCAAATACCAAGATCCAAGAGATAGTATCGCATATATTCTGAGTGAAACTCTTTCCATTACTGCTTGGACTCAGTTATTCCCGAGGTACCCATACCTATCCTTTCTTTGGCCGTCGGTTGCTGGGGCTAGGGTCAGTCACACAGGATCATTCCGGAAACATATAGAGATGCTCCTTCCGCAGACGCTGTTTCTGCTCTGTCTTCTGACCCAGAACATAGAGTGACAGCAAGCGCATCAGCCCCGATTTTGCTTAATATTTTCTTCTCAAAGATGTAAAAAATATCATCATCTTGGTATATTGAAATATGTTCTACAGTATCGTAACCAGATTTAAAACACAAACAAACAACAACAACAATAAAACCCCAAAAATCCATTAACTAGGTTCCAATCTTAAAATTTTAAATGCACGATAATGGCACATGTAAAGAAAAAATATTACTCTTTTATAAATCATAATCCGTCGGCTTCTCTGTCCATTCTTGTTTCGTCTCATTAATTTTTCTCTCTCATAGCTGGAGGAGAAGATATACTTTTAAATCAACGTTGAAACTTTCATCCTTTCAATTTTCCCACAGAGCTACTTATTTGGTCTCCCAAACCCTTTCAAACACTGTCACTCAGCACAACCCCCCCCCTCACCCCCACCAACCCCCACCACTTCCCTTGAAATTTATCTTCTTTAGGAAAACAGGCTACTCTCACCTTTCAATCTTTAAAATATCTTCCCCTCAGTGGGTGGCATCGTCCATTTTGTACAAAACTGTTGTAGCATGACAATTTCCTTGAAAATATGTATACAATTCTCCACCCAAACACTAACATTGGCGAAGATAATTTGACCAGAAAAAAAAGAGCATCCATTCTTTCCCATTTTATTTGCTACTTAAAATGTATTGGAATATGATCTCAAGAAAACATTACTCAAAAAAATCACTTAAGGAAAACTTAAGAAAATATTCTATTAGATACTAAATATTAGAGACCTTAATATTATGTGATATGAAGAGTATAATTCAATGGATTAACGTGACTTAATATACTGAAGAAAAGAAAAAAAATCTTTTGATTCACACCTGGAAGTGCTAAGGTGCTAGTCTCAGTGTCTTGCTTGGGTCACCCCAATGATGCTTGGGGGACCAAGCAATGCTGGGAGATTGAGTCTGTCTCCTCCCACATGCAAAATTCAGGCATCAGCTACCTTTTGCCTATTAAGGCATTTTTCAGTATTCCACCATTTTCTTCTTTATATAAATGCTTCTCTTGATAATAGTGAAAACATAAAGTTATTTATCTTAAAAAATATTTAAAGCTTTTAAACATGCAGGGATAATTTTTTAAAAAATGCATTTTCAATATTTAAATCGTTTACCTCACTTTTAAATTAATTTGGTATTCAAATTTTGTAGGTTATATACTTGTAATTTAAATATGATATTGTATAATGAATAGAATCACTTTGTTTTTCTTTTCGGGTCATACCTGGCGATGCACAATGGGTTACTCCTGGCTCAATCACTCGGGAATTACTCCTGGTGGTGCTCTGGGGACCATATGGGATGCTGGGAATTGAACCCAGGTCAGCCGTGTGCAAGGCAAACGCCCTACCCACCATGCTATAGCTCTAGCCCCTAGAATCACTTTTTTAATATATTTTACTGGGAGGAGGGGATTTGAGTCACACCCAGAGGTGTTCAGGGCTTACTCGAATTATGTGCTCAAAAATCCCTCCTAGAGTGCTCAGTGCCGGGGATCCTAGACCTAGCTGCTTTCAGGGCAAGAGTCTAAACATTCTTTCTTCTCCTTTCTGGAAAATTCTATTGTTTCCTACCCTTGTCATTATAAATAATTCTTTCTGGAATTTTCATGAACATAGATTCCTAAGAGAGAAAATTCATAGTCAAAGTGTTAAAACGTCAAACTTCTTCAATCATAACGCCAAATTACTCTTTCAAAAATAGATATGCATGTTTTACTATATACTGCACAAGTTACAATTTTCTTACATATAAACCAAAATTTCTTTTTTTTTTTCTTTTTGGGTCACACCCGGCAATGCACAGGGGTCATTCCTGGCTCATACACTCAGGAATTACCCCTGGTGGCGCTCAGGGGACCATATGGGATGCTGGGATTCGAACCCGGGTCGGCCGCGTGCAAGGCAAACGCACTACCTGCTGTGCTATCATTCCAGCCCCCAAAATTTCATTTTTAATAACTGTTTCTAGACTTTAATGCAACTGACTTCAATGAAATAGGTCCTTAATTTACATATCTTGTGCTATTTGTAGACTTCTTTGTTTAAATTTTGATTTATGAGTCAAAAACACAGGGTTTATTAGAATAATAGTTTGTATACATTCGATTTACTATTATTTAATTTTCTTTAATGGGGGTTGGTTTCTTTTGGGTCATGCCGAGTGGTCTCAGGGCCCCCTCCTGTGGTGCTCAGGGTGATCCTGTGTGCGGGTATTAAAACCAGTCCCTTTCCTGCATGTTTGTATGCAGAGTATGCACTACTGCCCATCTCTCCAACTCCATTACATTACATTTTACTCTGAAAATCTCTCTTCGTGTTATGTGTGAGTACAGTTAACCATGTTTTGAACATCTTCTCCATAACTTAAATTTTATACTTAATTATGTACTCTGCATTAGATGTCTTAGTATATATTATGAAATATAGACCAAGTAGTTTTTCTCACTAAGGAATGATAATTTTTCAAGTGTTTTCTACCTCAAAATAATGTCATTTTTTTCATATCTATGCCAATATAGTGCTTACTAAATTCTTCCTACAATTGTACTCTATTGGAATTTATTGGAATCATATTTTGTAGTATTATAGTGTTAAGGCATATTAAAATTTTTGTGGAACATCCTTACGCCTTACAGCAATAGCACAGTGGGTAGGGCGTTTGCCTTGCACGGGGCCGGCCCGGGTTTGATTCCTCTGCCCCTCTCAGAGAGCCCAGCAAGCTACTGAGAGTATCCTGCCCACATGGCAGAGCCTGGCAAGCTACACGTGGCGTATTCGATATGCTAAAAACAGTAACAAGTCTCAAAATGGAGACATTACTGGTGCCCGCTCGAGCAAATTGATGAGCAATGGGATAACAGTGATACAGTGATCTTTACGTCTATTTGACTATGCACATATACTTTAGCTGTTTGTGAAATTTTGTGATTTTATTTTAAACATAAAACAAAAACTCTGTCTTCTTTCTCTTCCTTAGTCTCACTCTCTCCTTACTTGATCACACATATCCAGGATTTTACTGGGACTTTATGGATCTCTGAAGCAATTCGTAAATAATTGAAATCCTCATCATTTTCAGGCAAAGAAAGATTTCATGTATTCTGTCCAGCCTAACAAAAAGTTTTTACTAAATTATGACTTGATTTTTTTTCCCCTCATATAAAGACCAGTTGGGCTGAAGCAATAGCACCGTGGGTAGGGCGTTTGCCTTGCATGTGGCTGACCCGGGTTCAATTCCTTCACCCCTCTCAGAAAGCCTGGCAAGTTATTGAGAGTATCTCTCCTGCATGGCAGAGCCTGGCAAGCTACCCATATTCGATATGCCAAAAACAGTAACAACAAGTCTCACAATGGAGATATTACTGGTGCCCGCCCGAGCAAATCAATGGGCAATGGGGTGACAGTGACATCATTTTCAAGGATAATTGTCATGTAAAATCAAATAGAGTTTTGCTTATATGATTTATTTCTTACCATCCCAATAGAAATTTTAATTTGGTTTGTTTTGAAATTCCAAACATGGATATGACATGATTTAAGAAAATTTTTATGAAAATCATTAATTTAACAGAATAAGTTAATTTTTTTAAGTTTTAGGGAAAAATAGTTCTGTAAAACAGATATGTGATTCATTTCATAGTTAAATATTTTATTTACTAACTTTTCCATATTCAGACTACATCTGTTAGGATATGTTTTATTTATGTATGAATACTTGGAGCAACATATTTTGGTTCTTAATTTTATGGACTGCCTCCTGTATTTCCAACTATTTTATTATTTGACTTATTCATTTGCTTATGAAAAAAATGTTTTATCTACCTATATTAGTAGGTAAACACCATTATATTCATAATGGTAGATAACATATTTGTCTAGGTAAATTTTTAGCATACATACAATCTCCTTTATAAAGTACAAATTACGTTGAATATTAAGTTTTAATAATTTTTTTCATTGGTTTTTCTTTTAATTTTTTGTTTTTTTGTTGGCATGGCTTTTACTTATGCTTTTAGATATTGATTTTATAAATGGTATGATTTTTTCTGAAATTAAGTTTCTGTAATATACTATGGATTTTCCTTTATAGTTTATTCTCTCCCACACTTGTTTTCAGTGGTTTTCTTTTACTTTGCTTTCAATTTTTAAATGAATTTAAGTTAAAAGCTGAATGAACATTTTCTTTGTCAGTTGACTATTTATAATAATTTGTAGCCCCAAACTGTTTTACTTGTTAACTTTAATAAATGGACAGTAAATTTATCTCATAATTTATAAAATGTTACTCAATATAGCTTTTGTGATGTCCTTCTTTTACATAATACTGAGAGAGTATGAAAAGTTTTAACATTTGTTTACGTCTTTTGTTCTAAAATCTGAAGATTGAAATATATGCTAGTGGCATGGTTTATGTAATGGCATATTCCTAAATACATTTTCTAATCACAAATTTGTCCATTCAATCATTATGAAGTGCTATACTAGAGAGCGCTAGTGAGGTAGGTGTTTCTTTGACATGTGCTTTTCAATATGGGATTAAAATCACTACTCCATTAAATGTCCTTTTCCCACTAAGACTGTCATTTTCTTAAAGCTGTATATTTTTTACTTATTTTATTTTTCATTCAATACTTTATTTTTAATTTATTTTTGTTCATATACCTAGAAATCTTCAAAGTTGTTATTTTTAAATGAAAACAATTCTTTTCAAATTATTAGGAATTATATCAGTGTTCTAATTCCCCAGTGTTCTAATTTATCCATGTATGCGATTTGAATGATGCCATCCATTACTAGTCTGTGATAATCTAAGTAATTTTACCTTATTGTTTTTATCTTACCATTTGCATACTTACATTGATACCATGTTTTATCCATATCAGAGAGGTCTATAACATTTTTTGTTGAAGGACCAGATACTAAATAGTTTTTGACATTGTGGATTTTATGGTCTTTTAGTTCTTCATTGTGAACCACATAAAGTATGCTAAGGATGATCCATCTGCGTTTCAATAAAACCTTATTTTAAAAATTCGACCAGGCTGAATTTGGCTCATGTCTTCCTATTTGCTGACTCCTGTTCTAAATCATCCTCATATGCATATGAACAGATTTGAGTTTCAACCCACAAACAAGTAATAGAATTTTGTTCTCAACTGGTTTCTTCCTCTACTATTGCCCATTCACATCCCTGTCTCTCTAACTAAAAGTTTCTATACCATCACCTATTGCAGAAAAGTTTCAACTCACTGCAATTTTTCATTATAATTAATCACCTCATCAAACTACTATTGCAAAGTATGCTGCTGATGTCACTAGACTATGGGTTTAGATTTTGTTGTGGCTTACCTTTTCGTATACCTTTGTCTCACACATTTCTTTTCATTAGCATGACATCTAATTATTTTACATGGTTGTGTTTCAAATGACAAAATCCATGACAGCAAAAAACTTTTCTTTATATAATTTGTATTATTATTGTTATAACATTTGCATGCTTTGTTATACAAATATACTTCATCAAAACAAATTGTGTATAATTTGTTATTTTTCTTACTGTATCATAGGACACTTTTACATCTGTAAACATTAATTTATTATGTTGCTTCGCTTTGTTTCGGGGTCACATCTGGCTGTTTTCTGGACTTACTTATGACTCTGCACTTAGGATACCATGTGTGATGTCAGGAAATGATCCCAGGTCAACCAGGTGCAAGGCACTGCTTCTACCTTCTCTCCATCCCCAATAAGCATTCATTTATTAAGCAATTCAGTTCGAAGCATTATATATTATTTTACTTTGTATGGATTACAGTTTTGTGTATATGTTTTTTATTTGTTGAATAATGATTTCAGGTTGAGAAACTTATACTCATGTCTTCCTAATTATATTTAATTATTTTTAATATGTGATGATCTTTTATCATACCATCTACCATTCCCCACATCAACATTCAGAATTAGTTTTGGCCAACATCGGTTCCAATTTAGATCAAATAGTGTTCCCTTATTTTTAAATTATCACCATTTTGATTACTTGTGGTATCTGTCATTTTTTAAGTTTATTGGACCTTTGTGCATTTCACACTCATTTTTTGTGACAATTCATAATTTTCAGGACTCATAATGAGGTTAAAATTAGTGTAGTAGGTTATTAGTTTCCATATAGTATATTAGGTCTATAGTTTCTATAAACATCATTGCTTTTCTCACAACTAATATTCATCCTTTAATTATTTTAGATGGCATTTTAATCATATAATCATAGTTAATATTATATTTTTTCTGATTATTTGGGATTTTTGCCTTTACAGTATCAAATTTTTTGTTATTGTAATGTTTTCTGTAGGTTATTGGTTTGCCTTTACAATGAAAACTTATGATCATGTTTTTATAATTTTGATTTTTTGCATGTAGATCATTATAAACAATTGACTCTTTCATTGTCATAAATATTATTTTATACCTCCAAATCAACTACCCACTGCCAGTAAATATATTGTTAACTTATAAAACCATATATACTTATAGAGATTTTATACATACTCATTAGAGTGTGGATTATCTAGTCACATGTACCTGTTTGTAAATGTAAAAATGTATTCAAATATATTAACACTTCCATTGAACTCAATTTTCAAGTGTTTTTACCTTATGCTTGATATGATTGATTAAATTATATTTAAAATTATATTTTAAATACTTGAACATAATTTTATTCAGTTACTATAATTTTAAAAATTCATCTTAGATTTTAGAGTACATGTATTATATATGTGTATATGAATATATACATATAGTATTCATGGTCAATATCTTGCTTTTATTCCCCTTAACTTCTTTCAGTCCATTCCATAAACAAATGTTAATTCTTTGCTTCATAGTCTTCTGAATATTTTATCTGAATATCTAGATGGAGAATATTTTTTTCCAAATAATATTCTACTAGCTGTACTTATATAAATTCTGTATACTTTTGCATTCATTTATTTCTTGTAATAAGTTTTTGACTTTTCCCCAAGTCAGCCAATAAAGATCTAACTCTTTGTTTTAAATTTATTAAATTGTTCTTTAGTTATAGACAAGGGAGATGTCTGAGGATATGGACATGAACTTTGAAATTACTTCTCAGTGCGCAATAAAATTTCTTTGACACATTTATTGCAATTGTGTTTTTTTCTAAATAATAATCTGGAGTTAATTAACATCTTTAAGATTCCAAATGTGGAGACCAGAGAAATTGTATAGGGGTAAAGATTCAAGCCTTGGATCCTAGAGTGTGGCCAACCCCAGTTATTTTGTACATTTGTTTGGGGCCATAGCGGGCTGTGTTCACAGAGAACTCTGGGCTCTGCACTCAGGGGTCACTCCCTGCAGGACTCTATGGACCATACGGATGACAGGGCTTGATCTCAGGTCACCAGAGTGCAAGGCAAGTCCTGGAGTAATCCCCCACCCTTTTTTAAAATATGAAATATGCTTTTATTACTCATGTCTGATATCCCTCCCATAGATGTATCTAATATTTATGTTCTTCCACTATTCCTTTCATCTTTCTTTCTTTCTTTCTTTCTTTCTTTCTTTCTTTCTTTCTTTCTTTCTTTCTTTCTTTCTTTCTTTCTTTCTTTCTTTCTTTCTTTCTTTCTTTCTTTCTTTTTTTGAGTTGAATCACCATAAGATGCACAGTTACAAAGTTGTTCATGATTGGGTTTCAGCCTTATAATATTCTAAGATACACCCCTTCACCAGTGCATATTTCCCACCACCAATGTCCCCAACCTACTTCCTACAAACACCCCCACTCTCAGTCTGCCTCTATGGTCGGTACTTTTCCTCTCTGGCTCTGGCAAAGTCTGTCTGCCTGTCTGTCTCTCTCTCTATGGCTCTTTCTCTGTCTCTCTGTCTCTCACTGTCTCTCTGTCTCTGTCTCTTTGTCTCTCTGTCTCTCTCAATCCTCTCTCCCTCTCTTTTTCTGGTCATCACGGTTCGCAATTGTATTAACAGATAATCATGTATACCTGGAGTCCCCCTTCGCACAACTAGGTAGTGTCACCCTAGAGATCCTCTGAACACTGCAGGGTGGCCTGGGTAATCCTGGAACTACAAGATTTGAGCAGTAGTACATCCTTGGGCCATACGAGCATCACAGGCACGAGTAGTCGAGGACCCTGAGATGGGTCCCAGAACTTCCTCAGCACCCCTTGGAAGATCTTTTCTTAAGTGAAAATTCTAAATTTTTGATTAAGACTCAGCTTATATTATTTTAGCTATGTATTTAGTAAAATATCAATATATTATACATATATATAATTGTTCATATGCATTTTTATACAAAATTACTTATGAACTTTCCTAAGATGAGTTCTCTGGATTTCCCTTTTTTTATTATAGTCTCACTGTTTATTTTCTTTTTTTCTTTTATCCATATATCATAGATCCATATTTGAATATGAGCCTGTTGCCATTTCTTATTATGCCCGGAAAAATATTATTTTATAATTGGTTTCCTTTTTTTTTTTAATGTCAGAGATGGAACCTAGAGGCTCATACATGCATTTGAGGCATTTGCTCTACCACTGAGTCTTGCCTCCCCAAACATTAAGCCAGTTGTGCCTCTAATGTCTACTTTGGTTTAGGAAACAGGATATCCTTTTTTTAATTTCACTAAACTGTTATGATTGCTAAAATTCACATTCTTTATTTTATACTATTGGTCAGATTTCTGAAATGAAGTTGAGCAGACTTTGGAAGCTCACAGGATATTACACAACTCTCACTTCCACTATAGCTGTGAGGAGTAAAAGCTTTATTTGTTGATTTCTACCTAAAACGCAGAACACTCAAGTGCTGCATGGTTGTTTACAACTGATAATAAAAATATTCTGCATGCAAAGTATGTAATTAAATAGCCCCGGATCAGTCCTCAGAACATCTGTCTCTAGGAAAATAGAGGTAGCTTCATTGTAAGCTGTGGGGAGAAATATCACTTTCTTCTTTGTTTTCATTTCTTATACTTTCCCTGGACTGGAATGGTAGCACAGCGGGTAGGGCGTTTGCCTTGCATGCAGCCGACCCAGGTTCGATTCCTCAGTCTCTTTTGGAGAGCCCAGCAAGCTACCGAGAGTATTCCGTCCGCATGGCAGAGCCTGGCAAGCTACCTGTGGCGTATTTGATATAACAAAAACAGTAACAAAAAGTCTCACAATGGAGATGTTACTGGTGCCCACTCAAGCAAATCAGTGAACAACTGGACAAGTTCTACAGTGCTATACTTTCCCTAGCTCATTGGATTTTGAGAGAACAAACCAGGAAATCCAAAAGAAATATGCTTGTTAAAAGAAAAAGTAATTTAAATTTTCTGTTGAAATATGTTCATGGATCACGTTTTTGAACTCTAGGAAAACTCATAGCTCTAAAAAAAGAGGTAAGTATTATAGATGATATAGGAAACAGCATTATGATGATGAAATGAATATTACCCATTTGTGGGAACTTAAATTTTTATAATATCAACTAAGGCATTAAATTCCTGACAAATAATATAAATTAAGTTTTAAGTTCTTTAAGTTTTAAGCTCATTTAAATGAGTGACTGTCCCTGGACTTCAGATTGTTGAAAGTCTAGCAATTTTGTATTGACAGCCCCATATACTAAGCTAGAATTAAGAACACAGGACAGTGTTGAAGCAGGCAGCCCTGAAAAGACTTCCTCTTTTTAGATTATTTAGACACACTGTGCCTTTATCTCTTTACATACCAGAGACACATTTAGCACCTGGAATTTCTGGACAGGCTCAGGTAAGTGTGTAGAGAAGTAGAACAAAGTGACAACTGACAAAGCCACAAGAAGTTCTACTCCTTAAGAAAACAGTCCCAGAGCAATGGCATGGCAGGCTGGTCACATCCACCTCTAGCATCCTGCATGGTCCTGAAGCAGCACCAGGGTCAGTTCCTGGGTGCAGAGCCAAGAGCAAGCCTTAATCACTGCCAGACATGACAAACAAACAAACAACCAAACAAAAAGAAAAAAAAAGAAATAAAATAAAGACAACATCCCCATGTAATTAATTTAACTCCCAAAGTAGTAAATAATGTAGAGTCACTCATCCTCAGTACTATCGGCAACTAAGGGTCAGATCATTGATGGTGAGAGAGATGTGGATCTGATCTGAGAAATGAAAGAAACGCGACTTACTTGTGTCTGTTAAATACCCACAGCAACTCCTAACCTTTTCTGATGATTGGGAATATTTTCATATGGGGAAAATCACTGGGGAATCAAAGCAAAATCAGTCAGGGGTCAGAACCACTGAAGTAGCACAGAGAATATGGTATTGGAGAAAAATATGCATTCTCATAGGTGAGGAATGTTCACAGGTGATCCATTAGCTTTGAAATTTTATAGCATGTAGAGAACAAGAGATAATTTATATGCATGTTATTGGGTATATTTGAATTAAAATTATCTGAAAATTAGAAAATATCTGTGTGCAGGTCCTTAACAAAATGGTATTAGGGTTTAGTTAGTGACAAATGAAATGTTTTGCTTTGCCAATTTTATCATGACTCTCAACCAAGTTTATAGAACTCATAGGTTCATATAAATAAAACGTTAGTTCATGTATATCTAAAATATGTATATAACATATATATCCACCATAATAGTGGATACTATAGTACAAGAGCCTAAAAGTAACTGTATGTCAAGAAAATACTTATTACCACTAGTTTCTTTGAGTAATTGAATTTTGAAAATACACATAGTCCGTCAGGTCAAATAATATTTAATGCTAAGTCAGCCTCAGTAAATTTATGGCTATGATTTTGTGTGGAGAGAAAAGAAGCCTAAAAAAAGAGTTCCCGTACTAAGTATGGTGTTGGAAGACCTGCAATGCATGAATTCAGAAGGGAACTGAAAAGCAAATAAAAGGGTTTGAATGTACCAAACAAAAGTGTGCAGGAGCAAACCGGCTTCAGGAAAAACCTGGGACTGGTGCAGACGTTTCTGTAATTTTCTACAATCTCTAAGAAGATAGTTTTTCCGATGACTTGCTCTATTGGAGGAAGCAATTTTCACGGATGGTAGAATTTTCCCCTATTATATGGAAGAGATATGGTTAAACTCTTGATGAAAGATTTCTTCCAATTGAGTTTGAGGCTCACAAGTAATGAAATCTGAACAAATGTCATATACTGACTGGTACCATGGAAAGGCTGAAATTAAAAAGAAAATGATATTTTTTTCCCTTCTCCCTTTGGAACATTTTGGAGTCAAAAAGTCCTGAATTCAAACAGTAGTCCTACCGTCTTTACTTCTGGAATCATGGGCAGATGATGTAGCTTATGTCAGGCTGTTTCTTTATCCATAATGTAATGGCACTATATGTATCTAAATGTGTGATGGCAAGTCGGCATGAAGCAAAGGCAACATAGCAACTGGCAATTCAATGCAAGTTCTTAACAGATAGTAGTTCTTATTGACGTAGTTTTCATATAACTGAATGTCCTGCCTCAGTACCCGGCATTAAACTCAGGGACTTTGTCCCACAGAGATGCGTTCTACCACTATACCATATCCCTAGCTCTTCCTCCAACCATTTTACCAAGAAATAGCAAACTTTTTTTTATAACTATTATTTTAACCAGTATTTTAAGCATAGAAGACATTAATTCTGAATATGCCAGCATTAAGATAAAAGTTTATTATTTATGTGCATATGAAAATTTCTACATATGTACATGTGCACACATATATATATGTATGCATGTTTATGTGTAGTGTTTATATATAAAGACTGTGACTTTAATATTTGTTTCTCTGACTTTTTGAAGTTACAATAAAGTATTACATAAGGCAGATGTGGAAGAAAATCTTAACTTTGCTTTCTCCAGACTCTGTGCTCAAGGATCACTCCCCTGGTGGCCTGGGAAACGGTATGAGGTGCTGGGGGTTGAACTCAGATCAGCCACTTGCAAGACAGTCACCCAATCCACTGTACTATCTATTCAGTCCCTAGTTTTTTTTTTTAAAAATATTTTAAAATTATTCAAAACTGCAGCCATAGGCAGACTAGAGATATAGATCAAAGGGGTGTAATGCACATCAGGAGTGGTTTGTTTGTTTGTTTTGGGGGCACGACCCATAGTGCTCAGGGCTTGCTCCTGGCTCTGCACTCAGAAATCACTCCTTGCGGGGGGTTGGGTACCAACTGGGCTGCCATAAAATGAACACAGGTTGACTATGGCAAGGCAAGTGCCCTGCCTTCTGTTCCATCTCTCTGGCCCCACACCTTGAGTGTTTGAGGCCCTGAGTTCAATCTTTAGTACTGCATGGCCTTGCTCTTTGCATTTACACATGTCATCCTGCCGGCGGCAACCACTGCCCGGTGGAGCAGCATCGCCTCCCCAACTGAGCATGCTCAGCTGGAACATCTGGTCCATGTACCAACAGCAGTGGGCCTGGGATCCTGTGCACGTTGGGAATACAGCCCCTCTCCTGGAAGAAAAACAGTAGCCTGTGCTGCTAGGAAATTTGTAGCAGGAAAGGTCTGAGTCAAAAAAGGGAAAAGACTCAAAACAATGACCTGAGTTTCTACTTTAACAAACCAAAAACAGAAGAGCAAAAATTGAATAAATAAAATCCCAAGAAAAACTGGAGGCACAAATATCAGTCTCAGCACCACATAGTCGCCAGTCATGCTGTCAAACAAACAAATAGTGCTCCAGGAGTACCCTGAACACCACCCAGTGTAGGCCAAAAACCAAACTCTAACCCAGGGGCTGGAGCAATAGCACAACGGGTAGGGCGTTTGCCTTGCACGCGGCGACTCGGGTTCCTTCCCAGCATCCCATATGGTCCCCTGAGCACCGCCAGGAGTAATTCCTGAGTGCAGAGCCAGGAGTAACCCATGTGCATCGCTGGGTGTGACCCAAAAAGAATAAAGCAAACAAACAAACTCAAACCCAGCAAACACAGTAACATCATTTGTAAAAGTTGAAGTCAATATAATAAAAATCACTTCACAAGACTATTAACAAGTTTCTTTAATGAATAGATTATGTTATATGCGAAAGTTAACAGGAACTTAGTATATGCAGAAAAAAATTTTAACAAACTTTAAAACAGTTTCCTGGTTAAGACTCAACAATCTAGGAACAGGTGACAGTTTCCTCAAGTTTATAAAGGACATGTAAAGAAAGTACTGACATTATTTATAGTGTGACATGTGAATACTTTTATACTAACATTAAAAACAAGATAAAAGTGTCTGTTCTCACTATCTAGCCAAAATAATGGAAGGGTTCTTTCCATTGCAACAAGGTAAGAAATACAAGGTATCAAGATCAGAGAGAAGGGTAAGGCACTACTTTTATCTATAGTTCATGTGGTCATCTATACTAAAAATATTTCCACATTAAGTTAACTTAAAATTACAATATTTTTCCACAAAAAATTAACAGTATTTTATTGACAAAAACATTTAAATAAAAATTCCCTTTAACATTTTTCAGAAATAGATATGACAAAAAATGCCTGTGAACCATACTCTGAAAAGTACAAAATATTTCTTACTGAAATTAAGGAAGATATTTGTAATGAGTGAGGTACACGTGACTATAAATTTGAAAATTTCTTCTGTTTGATTTGGGCTTTGAGGAGACACATTCATGGAAGCTCATGGCTTACTCCTGGCTCTGAACTCAGGAATCACTCCTGGCGGTACTTGGGGGACTATGTGGGATTCTAGGAATTGAACCTGGGTTGGCAACATGCAAGGCAAACACCCTATCCACTGTAATATCTCTCTAGCCCCTAAATTTGAAAACTGCTATGATTCACATTCTTTCCAGATTAGATAATCAAGAAAATCAACAACAAAATTACAGTTTTAAAAATTCTGGACAAATACACATTTTGGAAAATTAATATTCATATTAAAATATGAAAGATAAAATAACCCGAAATTATGGAAAGAAAAAACATGCCTCAGGGAAACTTACCTTATTTTAAGTCAGACAGAGTTTTCACATTTAATGCAGAATAAAATTAAAATAAAGACATTGAAGCAAAATAATGACACAGAATAGATTCCAGAAATAAAAGCATACATATGTAGACAACTAATCTTTGGCAACGATGTAAGCAGAGGACAAGAAGAGGGGAAAGCAGGAAAACAGTGCTTTTTCTACAAGTGAATATATCTCATAGCAATTTAGCTCCATTGGTCAAATTCCAAACAAGAAAATCTATGTGACTATAGATATATGTGTTTACATATAATATGCATATTATTATATACTTATGTATTTATATACATGGACTGGAGCAAATATCACAGTGGGTAGGGCATTTGCCTTGCACGTGGCTTACCCAGTTTGATTCCTCCGTCCCTCTCAGAGAGCCCATCAAGCTACCGAGAATATCCCACCCTCATAAGCAGAGCCTGGCAAGCTACCCGTGGTGTATATGATATGCCAAAAACAGTAATAACAAGTCTCACGATGGAGATGTTACTGGTGCCCTTTTGAGCAAATCAATGAACAATGGGACAACAGTGCTATATATTTATATACATATATATCTCTCTATATATGACCCATACGTGATCATAGTCATTTTAAAATTAAAGACATATTTTCTTAGGATGGTACAATTAGTGAATGAAAATATTGCACAGACTGAAAGTATCGCTGTATCACTGTCATACTGTCCTGTTGTTCGTCGATTTACTCTAGTGGGCACCAGTAACATCTCTATTCTTCCCAGCCCTGAGGTTTTAGCAAACTTACTCATCTCTCCCAATGATTGAAGGTTCTTCGGGGTCAGGGGAATGAGAGCTATTATTACTTCATTACTGTTTTTGGCATATCAAATACACCAAGGGGAGCTTGCCAGGCTCTGCCTGTGTGGGGAGGATACTCTTGGTAGCTTGCCAGGCTCTCCAAGAGGTATACATATACATGTGTATATACATATATATAGTACTCTATGATTTGTTATCTATTGTCTGAAGTCCATCAAATATGGTGTGGTAATTATGGAAAATGGCTAGGAAGTGTCTTATAATGTCCGGAAAGTGTCCTGGAGTGTGGCAGCTGTTGGGTAGTAGAGTCAGCTGCTGCACCTAGGCCCCTTGGGGTGGAGAGGGCTCTCACTCACCCCCTCTGGGTGCCCTGAGTGAAAACAGCCTGGCACGGAGTCCCTTACAGATCTACTTACAGACTGAAAGTAATAGTTTAAATACAAATATTTGCAAAGTTGTGCAAGAGCAAGAATGTTCATAGAAGTTTAGTGAAAATACAAGAGGACAAAATTTGTGAAAATCTTCAAGAAGTTTCTTAAAACATTTAATACGAGAGACCGAAGAGTTAGTATAATGGGAAGGGTGCCTGCGCTGCATGTTATCAACCTGTGTTCAAACCTGTTACCCTGTCATTCCCCCCAGCATTGCCGTGAGTAACTCCTGATGGCAGAGCTAAGAGTAAGCTCTGAGTACTTCCCAATCAAAACAAAGTAAAGCATAGAAATGAAAAAACAAACTAAGAAACATTAACATGAACCTAATTCATGTCACTTAGTTATTTTACTTCTAGGAAACAAAGAAATTGGAAAACCTGGACTCATAGAAAACCTCGCATATGAGTCAATATAGTTGCAATTCTTCAGTATCTTGCATATAAATGGAAACACAGGCAATGCCCAGTTTAATTGATACACAAATGGTGATTCATCCATAAGTTTGGACACAATTCAGAAATATGGAAACCATTAAGATGATGCAACACATATGAATATAATTACAGAATGATTATACACATATACACACATACACACATATCACACACATATATGTATATAAAATCTATCTGTACATGGAGGAGATTGTGCTAAACAGACGTAAAAGAGGCAGAAAGACTGCTGGAGAGGTGGATAGGTTTACAATTTTGCCTGTGTAAATGATTTCACCTGTATATGTACATGTCCAAACATATTAAAGTATAAGGTTTAAGTATATGCAGTATGTTGTATATTAGTAATTATGCCTCTATGAAGCATTTTAAAATGCAACCAAAATCTTGAAGGAAAATTTCTGGCCTAGAACATAAAAAATGAAAAGGGAAAATGGTGGTTCCAAGTTGAAATTTTTCTGTGACAAGTTCTGAGACAAGGAACAATAGGAAAGGGAGCTTACCTTTCAATCTTCCCTCAGTCGATAAAAGAACCATATCTAACTGGAATAAAGGGCCAAAGACCCACTAGTACAAGTCATTAGACCCACCATGCATGCCCCATTGTGAAGAAGAAACTTCTCAAGAATGAGAATCGTGTGACAGAAATGCAGGGGCAATTTGTCTGAGGGAAGAAATAAGGATTCAAAAGACTTTTATGTCTCAGTGCCTAAAAGTTTTAAGTATATTTTCTTTTTATTTTTAAAATTAATTGTTAGCAATTAAAAAAAAACTATTGGAGCACCATAATTTCTAGTTATTTTCAGCATTGTTAACTTTCCTTCCCAAAGGCTATTTCTTGGAAGATCTTTCGTAGTCTTCTATTACTGAAAGAAGCAGCAATTGCTTTAGTCATAAATATTTAATGTCAAAAATACTCCAGCTTATAATGGGTTCATAAGGAATGCATCAGAATTCTTCACAGAAGAATGGTATAGATGCAGATGATTTCATTAATCAACTTGGAACTTTCTATGATTTTCAGACATGTCATTTTTACTGCTTCTAACCTATTTTGTTATAAAATGGAATAATATTGACTGAAGTGAACTGACTATATAATATGAAGGGTTTTGTATTAATATCTATAAGAAAAGCAATGAGCAGTTTTTGTGACTATTTGCATAATTCAAATTAAGCTAGTTTTATTAAATGAGTTGAGAAGTTGCTCATAATTTCTGCAATATGCAGTTAGTTTAGATTACTTAAAATGGACACTTTATTTAGAAAATTGATTTAGAAAATTGATCAAATCGTATGTATTTTGATGGGGAAGGGATTGTTATTTTATTATTTGTTGTCTGTGGGCACACCTGAGCAGTCTTAGGGCTGTCCTCCAGGTATGAGTTCAGAAATCGCTCCTGACTGAATAAGGTCTTATACAGGTAGCCAATGAGACAATGGGCAACCCTCAATGGCCACATGCAAGGCAAGCACCTCACACAGTACTGTCTCGCCCGGCCCTTCTTAATTCATTTAAAATTCCCTTCCATTGCCAACTTTTAATTAATATTGTCCTCATTAATTAGCCTTAAAAATATACATTTCCACTTTATTTACTTTGTTGCAGGGTGCAGGGTTGTTTGCCCATCCCCAATGCTTAGGGACTATTCCTAGCTTTGTGCGCAAGTGATCCTTGACTTTGCTTGACCATATGCAGTCCCCAAGAACTGAACTAGTACCTACTACATACCTTACATCCAGTTCTATCTCTGCAGTCCTAAAAGATGAGTGATTTTAGAAATTAAATACTTTAGAGATGTTCAACTTATATGGACAAAGAAGTTAAATGTTAATGTAAAATGATACTGTATATCTTATAAATGATATTTATATATTAGTCATTTTTGTAGTTTTAGCCTCTTTTTAAATGCTTATATGTAGAATATATATTTTTTTGTTTTTCTTTACATTTTTAGGGTATCTATCTTTCATTGTTATAAGGTAACTAAGTATCTCTTGAAGATCAGTTAAATCCCTGAAGTGCTTTTACTAATTCTGTTATTTTCCTGTTTCATCTTTATTAAATTATACCTTCCTAAATTATGTCTTAATGCATAATTTATATTGAAGATATGTTTGGGCTGTAAAATTTGCTCATATATCATGATGAAAAGTGTAAAGTCCATAGCATTTATTTAGTGTATAGTTTTAGCAGCATTCTATGAATCCTGATGGATATATTTCTGAATGTTGAGATAACTTCAAAGATTTTATTTGTTGTAGCATTTTTTACTATAGCCTTACACTTATTAAGCTTACATGTATTGTTCATAGCAGAGCCTGGCAAGCTCCCTGTGGTGTATTTGATACGCCAAAACCAGTAACAATAACAGGCCTCATTCCCCTGACCCTGAAAGAGCCTCCAATGGGAAAGATGAGTAAGGAGAGGCTGATAAAATCTCAGGGCTGGGATGAATGGAGATGTTACTGGCTCCAGCTCGAGTAAATCGATGAACAACTGGATGACAGTGACAATGAGAGTGACATGTATTGTTTTATATCAATGCTTTAAAAATTCAAAATAATTTTAATTAATATCATATTTTTATTTACTTATTTTTACTTTATTGGATAAATTGCTACTGTTATATACATTGATCAATATGCAAACATTTTTTAATAATATGAATTTCAGGTTTAAAAATGTATCACTTCCATTAAATAATGTTCTATTTACCCTAGTGATGATATATTTTGCTTAATTTATGAGTAGTGGTGATAATAAAATGGTAATATTCTTATATATTTGCTTGTGTGTGAATATTTTGGTTTCCCCAGAAAAATTCCTTAAACTAAATTCTATAAATTTTATGATTAAAAATTTAAAATAAATCTATGTCTAACAGATATCTGTACTATATTTTGCAGTTTCATTACTTCTTACTAATGAAAGTTATTTATTCTTCTGGATAATATAAATTATGAAATAAAGTATTGTATTTATTAGGATATATCAAAAGAAAGTTACCATTTAGAAATAGAAAACAATTTCATTTGGAATGTATCAAACCATTGCAATTTGTCTGTGCAATTTGTCCTCTCAAGAACATTGCTAATTTTTATCTGATGATTTTTCTGCTTCATTTGTTTTTTTCATTTGTATATGCTTTTATATTTGTGTCTGACTCACTTTCTTCCTTGACTATAATTTTTCAATACATGCTTTTTAAAAAATTTTTGTCCCTAACCCATGGGGACATCATGGAAGCTTTTTTTTCTTTTTAATTTCAGATGGTTATTTGCAAATTTTCTTTTCTGGAACTTAATTTTTTCAACACAATTTTGCTTTTTAATACTTCTAACGCAAAGTTTCTGTCTGAAAAAAATAATTAACATTTTTTAAACTCTTTACTTTCTGATTTCTATTGTCTCTGTCTTGTCTCTTAACTAATTCTTCTCTTCTCATGCTATTGTGTTTTAAAACAACTTATGCTCTGTTTCTGTTATTCTGTTCATTCTGTTCTTTCATTGTAAAGAAGATTAATCATTTTGCACTCTCTTGGTCTCATCCTTTATAATTCTCACACAATTTGCTTTCTTCTTCAGTTTTGTTCTGTAATATGTCCTACGTTTTATTCTTCCTTAAACAAGAAAAAAAGAAAAAATAAATCTAAGTTTCTTTTCTTGGTTTGGATTATACTTTAGGAGTTGTGCTTTACAATACTATTGCTCATAGGGTTTCATGCAGAGTATTTCAACACCACACCCTCACAGAATAAGCACTTTTCTCTGCTATCGTCACAGGGTCTTCCCCAGTCCTGCCTCTTCACACCCCAGCAATACAGTTCCTACTGTAGATTTCCAGATTCTATAGCCTTTGGGCATTTGTTATTGCCATATTGCCATATATTGCCATTTCTTTCATATTGGCATATGAAAGAAATCATTCTGTGTCTACCCCTCTCCCTCCACTCAGCATTATATCCTTTTTACTTTTAAATAAAGGAGTACTGCTATTTATTCAGCCATTGATTAAGCTGACTAAACTGGGCATGAACTTCACAATACTTTTAAAAAAATGTTTTAATTGGATATCTGTGAGATAGACCATTACAAAGCTGCTCATAATTGGGTTTCAGTCATACAATGATCCAGCACCCATCCCTCAATCAGTGTACATTTCCCACCACCAATGCCACCTGTTTCCCCACCATCCCACCCCCCATCCCTAACCCCCTACCCCAGCCTCCCTCTGTGGGAGGTACTTTCCTTCTTGCTCTCTTTCCTTTTTTTTTTCTTTTTCAATCACATCCAGCGATCCACACAGGTTACTTCTGGCTTTACACTCAGAAATTATTCCTGGCAGTGCTCGGGGACCATATGGGATGCTGGGAATCAAACCCTCATGGGCCGCATGCAAGGCCAATGCCCTCCCTGCTGTATTATTGCTCCAGCCCCTCTCCTTTTCCTTTTATTAGCACAATATTCTTAAGATGCATCCATGTAGCAGTCAATCACATGAACTTCATAATTTGTTATAGCTTAGCAGTATTCTATTATGTATGTGTACCATAGTTTCTTTATCAAGTCACCGGACACTGAGTTGTTTCCATGTTTGGGCTATTGTAGTAGTGTAAACATAGATAAACATAAATCTGGAAATGTTTTTTCTGCGTAGACCTTTGGGAACCTTCTGTGTAGATGTCAAAAAGTGGTATTGCTGGCTCATGTGGGAGTCAGTTCCTGTTTGCTGAGACATGCCCATATTGTTTTCCAAAAAGGCTAAACCGAATTACATTCCCACCAGCCTGAATGAGGGCCCTCTGGATCCCCATACTTCCAATACTGACTTTTTTGTTTCGTTGTGATGTGTTCCAGTCTCACTATTGTGAGTAATAATTTACTGTTTAGATTTGCATTTACGCTATGATAAGTGATGTGGAGCATTTTCTATATATCTTTTGGCCATCTGTACATCAGTAAACAGTTTCTTTTATTGTATTATAGACATATGGTGATTGGATTTACCATCATGTCCTACTATGAAATTGAAATTGAGGAATTTTCTTCTCAGGTCTACAACAAGTTTAAATGTCAATTTACAGTGCCTACAGGCTTAGTTCCAAATTCTTGCAGGTTTGTGCTGAGCATGCCTCTGCTCTGATGAGGTATTGCCTTTCTGTATATAGATTACCTGTTTTTCCTTATGTTTTGCTACAGGGTTGGATGAGGAAAAAAAATTTATTAACTCTCATTCAAGTTCTAATATAAAAATATTATGTCTTTTACAAAAAACTTCCCTTCTGTGCTCCCAAGAACTGTAGCTCTGACTATTGAATATACCCATAACCTAGAGAAATTTAAATTTCTGTAGAGATATTTAATTTTACTATGATTCTTTTTACACTTAGTTTTCAAGTACATGAAAAAATTGCTCAAATAAATAATGCTTTGTCAATATTTCCTAAACTTTTAATTTTGGTGCATGGGAGTGAGGGTGGATGGTTGGTCACACCCAAGGTAATCAGGAATTACTTGTGGCTCTGTGTTCAGGGACCACGCTGGCAACGCTTGGAGTACCATATGCATTGCCGGGGCTAGAGATAGCATCAGCTATATGCAAGTTAGCTATTCTAACCCCAGTACCATCTATCTAAACCCCCTCGGTATTTATGTGATTTATTTTTATTTCTAGTAATATGTTTTTTCATTTGTGAGATATTTGTGGTACGTTTTGTCATACATACTCATCATCTAATAATTTTGTAATGGCCAGTGCAAGCCTCTATGGTATATATTATGGGTATTTCTAAATATGAATATGTCTCTCTGTTCCCTTCATGCTCATATTATAACTGGAGGACCCTGTATGTATTTTTGACACATACAACTTTACTATTGTTATTTATTGGTTTCATTAGTAGCAAATATCCTGTAACACATGGACTACATTGAGAAGCATGAAGATTTTCTTTATGATTGGCAAGTTTTGAGTTCAGTTTTTGTGTCTCTCTAAAACAATGGTGGAAACAAAGGAGTGATAAAAATGCTTTTTTGCTATTTTCAAGGAGTACTTATTCATAAACTATGTATATTGTTTCAGGTTGCATCATCTCAGTAAGACTTTGTTTAATGGTTTGAGAAAATCATCTACAACTCTAAAAAGATTATACCATATCTTAATTTTAATCCAATTGCTCTTTTGGTAATAAAAGTATCATTGTATTACAACTTCAAAATTTTAGATATGCATCATTAAAAAGCAGCATGTGTAGATACTATAATAAATTTAATATTAAAGTCCAATTCTGTTTTTTCACCATATAATTGACCCCTTTGATACAATTTACTTAGATTTTTCCCCTTTGGTTCCTGGTAACCATTATTTGATCTTATAGTTTGAAAGTTTATATTAGTTTTATTTATATCTTACATTTGTTTGGTTTCTCTCTAAAAAAAAATCAGTGGAATCATACTTTGTCTTTATCTCTCACTTCACTAAAAATAATATCCTCCAGATATAGCTATCTTTTTAAATAAACTGTAGAATTTAATTTCTTTCAGTCTGAGTTTGTAGTTCATTTATATTTATATCACATCTTTATGCAATCAACTCACAGTGAATACCTGGGTTGTTTCTAGCTCTTGGCTATTGTAAATAAAGCTTCAGTCACCACCGAGATGTATATGTCACCTCAAAATAGTGTTTTCTAATGTTTCAGATTAATATCCAGAAGTAGAATAATTAGATGTTGTAGAAATTCCTTCAATTTATTTGTATTCAACTTTAACTTTACATCATCTTTTATTGGCACATTTAATGATACACTGGGATACTATTATCAATATGCTAACAATAGCTTTATGTATATGCATGTGTGTGTATTTGATTTTTATATGTACACATATTGTAAACTGCTAGTAGGTTTTCAAACATGGTAGACTAACTTACACATGTTTATTGTATTTCATTGTGTGGAGAGGGTAATTTCGATGTTGCTTTAGGACTCTATACTCATGAATCATAATGGTACTCAGGGGGTTCTGTGTGGATCCAGATTCAGATCGAACTTCTGCCAGTCATGTGCAAGTGCCTTTAGATCCTGTACTCTCTCTTTGACCTTGGACTTACCAATTTTAAGACAAATCATTTGAACAGATGCACTACTATAGATATAACTTCTTTTTAAAAATAGTATCTAAACTTTGGACAAATACTTGAGTAATTCACTTACAATTTGAAAATAATAAATACTTATTATACTAAAGATAGCATGGTCTCTTGCAATAATGACTATTGTACAAATTTTTATCTATACATATATATTTCCTTTCACCTCTAATTATTCAAACATCGATACTGTACAGAAATGTCCTAATCTTGCACACTTTTATGGTGTAAATTTGAGATAACTGGGCATCAAAGCTTTACATATATGACACAACCCATAATCATTAGATTAAAGAAATAAGCTTGCTAAAGGTGTGGGGTGGGGATTGGGAAGGAGAATCAGGATATTGGTAATCGAATGTTGATATCAGTGATGCATTTGACATTGGAATTTTGCTTCCCTGAAAGCATATTATCAATAATATTGTAAATCATGATGACTAAAGAAAAACTTGGTGCTTGGACAGGGGTAGGAAGAAAAACAGGGAGGAAGGAAAAAAGAAAAACAGGGAGGAAGGAAGGACGGAAGTAAAGAAGGAAGGAAGGATGGAAGGAAGGAAGGAAGGAAGGAAGGAAGGAAGGAAGGAAGGAAGGAAGGAAGGAAGGAAGGAAGGAAGGAAGGAAGGAAGGAAGGAAGGAAGGAAGGAAGAGAAGAAGCATCAATAAAAAGCTAAGTAAGTGTAAGAATTGAAAAAGTACATGAAGGTTTGAAATATAGGAGTATAGCTATTTTTAATCTTGGTCTATTAAGTTAGAGTTCTTACAGTTTGATGTTAATGGTCTTCTTGAATTTCTAGATTATTTAGCATTCTTAAAAGCTAAATAGGATTGCTTACCTAATACAAATATCCATGGTTTTGAAATAAATAAAAGTCTTAAAGATATACTTCAAACATATTTCTTTGATGTGATTATTTAAAATAGCACAGCTTTGTGAAGAAATATTTGATTATTTTACTTATAAATTTTTCATCCATAAATCAGGGTCTATATTAGAATTGGTTGATTATTTTTATATCAGTCTTCAGCTCTATGAGTCACAGCAAAAACACACTACTAACAAAGTCCAATAAAGTCTACGTAAATTGTAGGTAGTTCTGTGTAAATAAAAACCTGAAGGGCCACCTGTGGCTATAACTCATATACTATCTGCTTCCAAAAGGTAATATTTACACTGTTCAAACAAATTACAGTCTTCTGGACAAGAGGCAATTTAAAAAGATCAGAAGTCAGCAACATAGTGGTGTACTGAAAAATCTAGATATATAGATTTACTTTGTAGATATGTAACTCAAGCATCATTGTATGAATTACTAATACAGCTACCTTTAGAATAGTAGACTTTAGGTAATAATTTAATTATAAATCAAAAAGTACATATGACTAATTAAAGCCCTTACAAATACCAAACGGGTCATTATCATGTGAAGGATTCATTGTAATACCAGGTTGATTTAGATATGGAACAGATTGTAAGTGAATGGGTAGGAAAAGAAGAGTTTATTAAAATATTAAATTGATTAGACTATACTCTTGGAAATTCATTTCTGTCTGCATGTGTACTAGAAAATAGATTGTTGTTTTGCTTAGTCATTAAATATATCACTTTAAAATTCATAAGGCTATCAACATATCACTCCATTTTGAGTTTTGATATTTTTAGGCTGGTATTTAAAGAATAGAAAAAATAATCCTTCATTGTTGTGCAAGTTTTTTATTTAATTAATTTATTAATTTAATGTTATATTTATTCTATATGCTTTTCTATCACTGAGAACCTTCTGTCCTACAAATTAGGGAACATTCCTAACAAATATCTATCACGTTTAGGTATGTACTAGAAAAGTTGGAAATATACATTATCATTTTTATGAAACACCATATGATATGTCTTTGTGCACCAATTAATTTATTTGTTTCAATATTTCAGTGAACTTATTTAAATGCATATATGGGCCAGTGATCAAAGTATAAAATTACTTTAAACTTTGGTTAATAAAATAATTTGAATTTATAACATGCCATTATCATTATCATTATCATCCTGTTGGTCGTCGATTTGCTCTAGCAGGCCCAGTAATGTCTCCATTCATCCTAGCCCTGAGATTTTAGTAGCCTCTCTTTATTCATCCTTCCCAATGGTGAGCATTACAGGCTCTTTCAGGATCAGGAGAATGAGACCCATCATTGTTACTGTATTTGGCATAGGACAGGGGGAGCTTGCCAGGCTCTCCGCTGTGGGCAGGAAGCTCTCAATAGCTTGCCAGGTTCTCCGAGAGGAAGAACTAGGCTATAAGATGTAAAAAACTAGGCTATATGATATAAAAACCAAGCTTCCAGGAGCTTGGTTTTAGAGTCTCTGGATGCAGGCTGTTAATGAGACTACACGGCGAGGGGGCGGTTTCTGGGTGTGACTGCCTAACTACTGGAAAATGGAGGATCTGGGTGGAGGAGTCCCAGTCCCAATCTGAGCAGTCTTGGAGATCTCAGTCCTGGGTCCCACACACCTGGGATCCTCTGCTGGTTCCTTCATGCGTGAGGCCCATCCAAGCATGTGGAGAGTGGCCCTGAACATGGCTGTGGCTGGATTCCGGAGGTCTTCGGCTGGAGGGGCTCTGCTCGGGGCGGGAGGGAGACAATCTATAATTATGTCATTTCTTTCCTTAAGGTGGTCACAAATTAAGTACCTTATATTTTCTTCTACAAAATTTTACTTGTGAGAATGAGAAACAAAGGGTTTAATTCTTGGCTAAGATGGAAAATTCCTGGGAACCAAATACAGTATTTCCTGAGAACATACAAAGTTCTAATTTAACTTTATAGTTTAATTTTTAACCACTATATACTA
Source organism: Sorex araneus (assembly GCF_027595985.1). Taxonomy (NCBI): domain Eukaryota; kingdom Metazoa; phylum Chordata; class Mammalia; order Eulipotyphla; family Soricidae; genus Sorex; species Sorex araneus. The sequence goes on along the minus strand of NC_073313.1, from coordinate 296,230,842 downwards.
AATTCCTAGTAATCCTTATTACAGTAATTTTAGCTAAGCTTTTGTTTAACATTCCCTTCCTAGGAAGCCCACATTTTGCCCTATTTTGTTGACCTGGAATATCACCCTCAGATCAAATTTCCACTTTAATCTTCAAGTGATTTAGACTGATTCCATTTTATGTGATCCCAAATCTCTCCTGTTCTCTATATATTTCTCCTTATTATTCTCCACCCTTGAATTTGAATTTCTTTTGTTTGTTGCCATTTCAGGGCTAAGGTAACTGCCCAAGAAATCACCTGAAGCTAACTGATGTGCGTGGTTATTCAGAGATTAAAACTCAGGCATGACATGACCCAATACTTCTCTTTGAATGACACTGTTTCTTAACCTAAGTGTATATGGAGTCTTCAGTTAGGATCAGATCAGTCAAATAAACTCAGTCTACATGTACTTTAACATATTTTGATCTAATGAGGACAAAATGGCATATACTATTGTGTTAGAAAAACCCAAGATCTCTAGAGCAATAATTTAGAAGACACGAAATTTTAGTTACTGATACAAAAATCTACATAAGATATATATATATATATATATATATAAAGAGAGTAGACAGTAAAGGAGGCACATAAATAAAGAGAATCTCTAATGTTTAGTTTATCAGTAAATGCAAGCATATTACTTAAGAAATTTAACTTTCTTCCTTAGATGGTCAGTTTCCTAAGTTTACAAAAAATAATGTTGATACAAATTATTATGCATATAAACATTTGCTTTTGATTTTTTGAATTTTGGGCAATGTCTGGACCTGCTCAGTGGTTATTTGTGGCTCTGCACTTAGGAGTAATTCTTAACAGCGCTTGGAGGAGCAAACAGGATGCCGGGGACTAAACCCGGGTTGGCCTTGTGCAGGTGAAGCACCCTATATCTCTCCATCCACATATAAATTTTTTTCTTTAGTTGATACAAAGTTTACTTCATGAACTAAACTCCACTCAAAAATGTCTCTTTTCTGAGGTTTTATTATTGTCCATTCTATACTCACTTACATTCCATATTTTTATTTTTGAATACTTGTGCATGTTTCCTACATTTTTACCTAAGATAATGAACTCATCATACAAAATTTTTACTTGTTTTTGTTTGCTTTTTGGGTCACATTCAAAAATGCTTAGGGGTTATTCTGGCTTTGCACTCAGGAATCACTCCTGGCAGTGCTTGGGGGATCAAATGGGATGCTTGGGATCAAACCTGGATTGGCTGCGTGAACACCTTATCCGTTTTACTATCGCTCCAGCCCAACTCAACGTACAGAATTTTTTAGATACACACATGCATTTTAACCTCAAACCTCATGGAATTTATAGTTGGTAGAAAAATATTTTAAAGAAGAGAACAAAACAATGTTAGAGTTCCTTAAGGTAATATGAATTAGCTTTTCTATTAGATAAAAATATATTCTAATTAGTAAATGCAAATAGAGTTTTAAAATTTGAAATCAAATGTGGTAAAAACCACAACCATTTTTACTGCAATTATAGAATTATAATTATATAATATAATTATAATATAATATAATATAATATAATATATATTATATATTATATATATATTATATATTATTATATATTATATATAATATATAATATATAATATATTATATATATAATATAATATATAATATAATTATATAATTAATAATTATATTATAATTATAGAATTATAATTATAGAAGGAAAGATATTTTGCATGTGTTTCTTCATAAAAGAAGTACCAGTCGACGTATTTTGTAATAATTTTAAACATTTCTGACTTCGTCATGTAATTGTTCTCTTTCTATCTGAATTAAGAGCTCACTGAAATGTGTAAAGTTTTTGGTTTAGAGGCCACATCTGGCAGTGCTCAGGACTTATTCTAGTGCCTTGCTCAGAGATCACTTCTGGTGGGCTCAGGGGACCATGTGGGATACCAGCAATCTGGCACTTGGCAAGACCCCCAAATGTAAAGTTTTTTAAATGTATTGTATTGTGGTAATTTGCATGTAATATTTTTCTTTTTGTCTTTTCCATAAACTTTTTTTTTTTTGCTTTTTGGGTCACACCCAGCGATGCACAGGGGTTACTCCTGGCTCTGCACTCAGGAATCATCCCTGGCAGTGCTCAGGGGACCATATGGGATGCTGGGGATCGAACCCAGGTCGGCCACATGCAAGGCAAATGCCCTACCCGCTGTGCTATCACTCCAGCCCTTCCATAAACTTTTTGAAGTCAAAAATATCACGTGTGATATACAACTTATAAGTCTTACATAAATAAAATTTATTCCCTCAGTTAGAATTACGATCAGCCATATCATCCTGGGGAAAAGCACTAGCAACTATAAATTTGTGAACAAAACAATCTGTGATCATTCATAACATTTTTCTATATCCTTTATAGTCTTTTTAACAAAAATGAATGATACGAGTTTTTTTTAAAAAAAGTTTTCCTCTTCATTGACCTAAAACATGCATCTGATTTGAAATTTTAGAACATTTGTTGTTATCTCCATACAGCTGGTTAGACAGAGTTGTACTCTAGTTTGAGGTTACAAAAATTGCAACAGAATGGCAAGACAATCCAAAACTGATGAGGGTTCTGGTACATTTCAGGGTTAGTGCCAGGTCCCAGAATAACTGGAACTGTAAAAAAGAAAAGATAAATTCCACCCTTTTTGTTATGCTAATCTATAGTTTTGTGAAATAAGGTAATGTGGAGTAATTGCTTCTCATTTGAATAGTCGTTTTTTTTTTCTGGGGCAGGATTTCTATATTGTGTAGCTGTAAAAATAATTGAATAAAATGTTTGACATAAGTACCACACACTTCTAGAAAAAATATTTTACGGTCTTTGATTAAGAAACAAAGAACACTGAGAAAAAAAAATGAAAAGCCAGAAATTAGTTTTAGGTTTAGGTGTGGTGGGGGGCCTTTTCCTTGCATAAGGCCGACCAGGTTCCGTCTCAGCATCCCATATGGTCCCCTGAGTTTGCCAGGCATGAACCCTGAGTGCAGAGCCAGGAGTAATCCCTGGGCATTGCTAGGTGTGGCTCTAAAACCACCTAAATAAATACATACATACATAATAAATATGTAAATAAATAGAATAATTAAGTTTTAAAAAACGACCTGGTATGATGCACTCTTTGTTCTTAACTTTTATTCCCAATTTTTTTTCTAGAACCTAAAAAGAAAAAATATCAGTAGACTTCAATAACTATAAAATAATTGCTCTTGCACTATTTTAGTCATATAAAACCTTTATATTTGAGTTCTTAGGCGAAGGTAGAGCCAAGCTGTTTGAGTCTTCTTAATTCTGTATTTTGCCAAAACAGAAAATGAGAACTAATAGTTCTGATGGTTAAGAACAAAGTTCTGGAATCAGACTGCTATATTTCAATTTCATGTTTCTGTCTTAAACTAGATCCACTCTAATAGGCAGATTACATTTCTGAACCTCAATTTTTCTTCTGTGAAGTAGTACTGTTGTCCCGTTGTTCATCGATTTGCTTGAGCAGGCACAAGTAATGTCTCCATCCTGAGACTTGTTGTTACTGTTTTTGGCATATTGAATCTGCCATGGGTAGCTTGCCAGGCTCTGCTGTGTGGGTAGGATACTCTCCGTAGCTTGCTAGGTTCTCCGTGAGGGACGGAGGAATCCAACCCAGGTGGGCCTCGTGCAAGGCAAACACTCTACCTGCTATGCTATCACTCCTGTCCTCTTCTGTCAAGTAGAGATAATAATAGACCTATGTAGAGAATTTAGTCTGTCAATCTAAATAGCAGTTTAGGGGAGAATTGTTGGTGATTTACCTGTTATGTTTTGCTGCATTTGGATGTTAAAACAGAGACCATAGAAGAGTCTGGAGCGATAGCACAGCAGGTAGGGATTTTGCCTTGCACAGGGCCGATTCGATTCCCAGCATCCCATATGGTCCACTGAGCACTGTCTGGAGCAATTCCTGAGTGCAGAGCCAGGAGTAACGCCTGAGCATCGCTGGATGTGACTCAAAAAGCAAAAATTAAAAATAAATAAATAAAAAATAAGAGACACCAAAGAAGAGGGACAAGAACTACTGCAATCTGTCTTTCTGTATGCCTGTCTCACTGGTTTCTGTTATTTTCTGGTTTTGTCTCTGACTCTCTAGCATGTCTCTACATACACATAAACAGAGCCGTACACAGCAACCTCAAATAGTCACACACAGCAAATTTTGAGTGTCAGAGTGTAAGAGTGATGCTGAATGACTCATATGGGTTATTCTTTCTGTAAAGTGTTAGCTTTTATGGCTGCGCTCTTTTTACCTCCTGCTGCTGGCAGTGCTTAATTTGCCTGCTTTATTAATAGTGGCAGTAAGGAGTAGGCAGAAAGCGATCTATCCAGGAATTGAAATCATACATTAATTGATTTGCCGGAGCCTGTTTCCCTTCAAATGGTGAATTGAACAAGTGTCCAGTGAGCAGCACACATTAACCTTGGGTGAAGCGACTGCTAATTTTCCATGGGTTGTGTTCTCTCTCCCTTCCATTTGCATTGGTAACATATTAAAATAGAAGGAATAAACTGTTCTGTTGGGAAAATAGGACAAGAATTAGCACAAAACGTCCTATGGAACCACAAATACTTTCAGAATGATCTGAAAATTATCTGCTGCCTTGCAGCAGGCTGGAGATGTTTTGCAAGCATTCTCTTTTCTGCTCTGCTATTCCTTCCCCTTCCCCACTCTCTTTCTGATGTAGGTATTCATAAATGTTGACTTCTCTGATAAGGCTGGATTTGCTGAGGATGACAATCAGAGGCAAGTTAGATTCTTGGCAACAGTGTAGCCTTAGGCTGACCCGTCTCTCCTTTATACTAAATCCCAAGGGTATATCACTGTCACTGTCATCCCGTTGCCCATCGATTTGTTCAAGCGGGCACCAGTAACGTCTCTTATTGAGAGATTATTGTTACTGTTTTTGGCATATCCAATACACATGGGTAGCTTGCCAGGCTGTGTAGCACAGGGTCAGTACTCTCGGTAGCTTGCCGGCCTCTCCGAGAGGGGAGAGGGGCAGAGGAATCGAACTCGTGTTGGCCACGTGAAAGGTAAAAGCCCAAATGCTGTGCTATCGCTCCAGCCCTGTGCATAGGGTATATGCACAGCCTTGTGCATAGGGTATACCCACAGGTCAAATATTCCTGCCCTGGATAAAACTCTCCTTTTCCGTGTCTGGACCGTGAGGGGCCTCATCCATTTCACAGCAGGATGCTGAGGGTCAAACACTCTTTTTGTCTCTTCCTCATCTGGATGGTTTGAGCATCATCAACAGAATATGTCAAAAGTGTGAACTGTGGGCAGGATGAGTTTCGTGTCTTATAGAAAGTATTACTAGAAAGAGGTTTGCTCCTTAAACCTTTAGCCATTCCCTTTTTTGTCCTTTTTTTCTGTTTGGGAAACACCATCCAGTGCTCAGGGCTTTCTCTTAATGGGTCTCTCAGTACTCACTCATTCGGGCCTCCTCAGACCCTACATACTGGTGTGGATAGAACCTAGGACTGCTTCTTGCAAGGCATATGCCCGACGCTGTAACCTGTTGCTTGGGTCGCCACTTTCCCTATTCCAACAATTAATGAATTAATTACACTTTGGTTTGGGAGTCATACAAGCTGGTGCTCAGAGTTACTCCTGACTCTGCGTTCAGGAATGAATCCTGGCAGACTCAGAGAAGCATAGGGGATGCTCAGCCTCTAACCCTTAACCAGTGACATGCAAGGCAAGCACCCAAACCGCTATGCTAATTGTCCTTATCCCCATTTCTCTATTTTAGAACAATATTTGATTCAGTGCTTTGCTAGAAAATGAATGAATGTGAATGCGTGGGATCTGAGTGAGATTGGGTGGGTGGAGAGAGATGGAGAGAGATAGAGACGAAACACAAGTTCTAAACAGTGTCTACAGGGAGAGAAAGAGAGAAAGAGGGGAGGGGAGAACACAGGAGAGGGGAAGATGGAAGAAGGGGTATGGGGGACAGAGAGAGAGAGAGAGAGAGAGAGAGAGAGAGAGAGAGAGAGAGAGAGAGAGAACATAACATGACTTGAAAGAATGGCAGACTCCTTCCCCAATCCCGGGCCCCATTTTGGCTCCGCAGGACTTACAGGACAGTAGTGCACTTCATGCTCTTTCTTGCAGGTCACATCATTTCCCCAGTCAAAGCTGCTGCCCAGTTAGTCATCTTTGTTTAGGAGACTGCAGAGATTAGCATCCCGCTAAGGTGCACAGGCTCCAGTAAACTCTGGAGACTTGCTTTGTGAAACCTCCAGTTTTCACCTTTTTTTTTTCCACAAAGGGCACTGTCTATTTGATCTTTGATCTTTGATCTTTTCTGGTCAGATATATTTTGTTCACAGAAAAAAAAAGCATTTCTGGGTCTCACTTTCCATATATATTTTCATGGTGTTGGAGAGCTCATTAATTTTTTTCACATTCATACTTTCACATTCATATGTTTATACTTTCATATAATAAAAAAACTGACATTAATAATAAAAAGGTCAGCAAAGATAACTAAATGGTTTAAGACATAGCCAAGTCCTTATGTAAAAGTAAACACAGTATTACATAAAAATTCTTCATTGCTGGAGACTGATTATTGCAGGCTTCCTATTTTTTTTTGTATAAGAAAGAAACTTGTCAAGTTATGTGTGACAGTTACAGCTGACATCATCTTCACCTCCAGACTACTTCAGATCTCCTGAAGTAAGTGTCTCTGAAATGACATGAGCAAATAGAAGTTGAATTTCTCTAATTGAATGTCTTGGAAGCCAAGAGAGTTTTCCAGGAAAGGAGTTAGTGTATGTATGTCAAGGTATGTCTGGGTAGCACTGTAGCACTGTAGCACTGTCATCCCATTGTTCATCGATTTGCTTGAACGGGCACCAGTAATGTCTCCATTGTGAGACTTGTTACTGTTTTTGGCATATCGAGGTATGGCTAGAAACAAATTCTTCTCAGTCAGTGGGCATTGAGAGAAGTGGGAAAACTGCTGATCAGTGAGCTCATTATTGAATTTTTTTTCTTTTTCTTTAAGAAATACGGAAAAAATAATATTAACTGCTGCTATAAAACACTATGCATAGGTATATATGCATATATAGAGATATTATTAAAATATCATACAAGTACCTAATAATTAATGTTTGCTTGTTTTGGGTATTCTGTTCTGTTTTGTCTTGTTTGCCACACCAAGCCCTGCTCAGGACTAATCCTGGCTGCACTCAGTAATGACTCCTGACAGGGCTCAGGAGGAGTCTGAGGTGTGCAGATACAATTCCAGCTGCCTGAATTCGAGACAAGCACCTTTTCCTGTCTGTACTTTCTCTGTCCCCAAGAACCCAAATGATTTAATGAGGAGATTGAGAAATAAGATGAGTATTGGTTATGGCACTTGACAATTGAACAATGTCTTGATTGATTAGAATTTTCTTAGGTCTGAAGATAATAATGAACTGAAACGATAGCACAGCAGGTAGGGCATTTTGCCTTGCACGCGGCTGATCTGGGTTTAATTCCTCTGTCCCTCTCAGAGAGCCCAGCAAGCTGCCGAGAGTATACCACCCACACTGCAGAGCCTGTCAAGATACCCGTGGCATATTCGATATGCCAAAAACAGTAACAACAAGTCTCACAATGGAGACGTTACTGGTGCCACTTGAGCAAATCGATGAACAACGGGAAGACAGTGCTATAGTGTGTGAAGATAATATTTGCAATAAAATATTCTACTTTAAATTCTATCTTATATTAGCAGCAAAAAAGGTGACTTTTTGTAAGTAAACTTTAATATTGTGTGTTGCTTGTCTTTCCATTATCAATTTCATCATATAGGAGATAGAAAGGTAAATAAAGGGGAGAATAAATGTTTAGAAAGCTGCAAGTAATAGCAGGAGAAGAGTGGTATTCAAGATGGCCCCAAGAGGACTTTAATTTAATTACTCTTGCAATTACAATCTACATAACCTTGACAAAGATAATGAATATCTATAATTTGATGATCTCAGTCAGAAGTGGAGTTCAATGTATCTGCCTTATGAAGTTGTTGACAGTGTAATAAGGCATGAATATTTTTCAAATGCTCTATTACTTACATATCTAAAATATTTTATCTAAAATAATCATATTTTTAAAGGAAGAAAGCAGGAACTTTGAATGTCTATTTGTACTTTAGGAAGAAATTGAAATCAAGTTTCAGTTTCACAGAAAGGCCATGTATTATCAAACCCCTCTCTTAGGACTTCTTTATATCAGAATATAAATTTATGATACCACCCAGACATTTTTATCCTTTATCTTCTTAAGTATTTTTATGTTTTATGGTGACTCATTTTCTGAGAAATTTTTTTCCTGAATTTACCCTTGAAAAACCTTTCACTGGACAGTTTTCTCTGAGAAGTTTCCATTACTTTCATTAAATTTTCCAGTGAATCATTAGGAAAGATTTGTTTTAATCAGTAGGGAAGCATAAAATGTTAGTTTTGCTTGTCATAAAAATCTGGAAATGTTAGTGAATGAGACAACATAGAACAATATAAATAAAAAAATAATGGTCTTTTAGAAAGGAAAACTATAACCATAAACAGATCAAGGTTAAAATTCATTGACCTTAAATATCAGGAGGTAAATTATCTGAGCAACTTATGGCAGAGAGAAAAATTATAGATTACCTATACATTAAAGTATGCTTCAATCCACACAAAAATTAGACATAAAACCTGCTAAAATTAATTACCTTATCTTTGTGTGAGATTAGAGAATTTATTTAAATTTTATTTAAATGTATTTAAACTGGAGTGATAGCACAGCAGATATAGTGTTTGTTTTGCATGCAGCATATCCGGGTCCAATTCCTTCATTCCTCTCTCTAGAGCCCGGTGAGTTACTGAGAGTATCCCACCCTCATGGCAGAGCCTGGCAACCTAGCCATTGAGTATTTGATATGCCAAAAACAATAACAGCAAGTCTCGCAATGGAAATGTTACTGGTACCCTCTCAAGCAAATTGATGCTCGAGCAAATAGATAAAATATTTTTATCTAAAATATTTTAGCTACAGTGCTAAACTTATTTATTTAAACTTTAAATATAGTTTCAACACTGTAAACTGTGGTGTTAAAAGTGCATAAATATTTATCCATTTTATAAATATGTATTAAAAACCATGAAACATGTATATAATTTATCATGAAAATACATACATATGAATTATTTAAAATAGATAAGCATTATTTTTTCTTCTCTTTATTGCATATTCCTCAAATAAATACTATGTGTTCATTCAGAATAAATGATGCATCTATAGAAAAAGTAGTTTAGGCATTCCTTTTAATGAGGGTATCCTGTGGTAACAAGCAATATACAATAGGCACTGAAAATGGTGCAGTATATCTAACAAGTTTGATAGATACATATTTCCTTTAAGTAGGTTTAACCATTCTGCCATAGGTTAAATTGATTAAACTAAATTGAGTCAATAGTTTATATAAATCAGTGCTTCGTCGTACACAACACAGTAACACAGTTTTTTGGAAGAAAACAACTTTCACTTCTTTATTATAGTTTGTAAGATGTTTCATCATAAAAACACATTTCTCTCTATTGCAATGGTTACCCCCAAGGTCAGATGTCTTTCTTTCCTATAATATAGTGTGTAGTATATGCCGACCATCCCTGCTCATATCTTTGAAGCAGTTTCCATAATGGAATATAGATGTTTGTATTTCATTTGCATAATATGCTATGATGCTGCCCATATTCAAAATTGTATCATGAAAATCTTAAATGTATTGATATTACAAAGTTATATGTTGAATTTTTGAAAATTAGAATAGTTGTTGATTAATTCACACAAAGTACTTGAATCACACATGGCCACTGCTTCTTCTAAAATGTTTATATTTTGGCCCTTAATGACCACATTGTATATTTTAAGAGTTCAACATGTTATAATCACAAAGTAAAAAGCATTTAAAAACCCAAAGCCTAAAATATAAGAGAAATGCTGTATTTTCAGCAATTCAGTTATTCTGTTCCTATAAGTTATCTGACTTGAAATACTATAGTATCTTTTTGTTTTCTTTTCTTTTTTTTTGGCTGTATCCAGCAATGCTCAGGAGTTATTCCTGGCTCAGGGGTCACTTGGGGGCCCATATGTAATGCCAGGGATTGAACTTGGGTCAACCATTAGCTAAGCAGGCAGCCTCCCCACAGTCCAGTCACTCCAGCTCCCTCTCCTTCACTGGTACATGGTTTCTATGGCAGGCAGCATCTGTGGTATATGCTAGTCTCTGTCCTATTCCAAACATCTTCCTCCCTCCCTCCCTCCCTCCCTCTTTTCCACCTTCCCTCATTTGTTCCCTCCCTATCTTCTTCCTTCTTCCCTCCCTCCTTCCCTCATTCTCTCCCTTCTTCCCTCCTTATCTTCCTTCCTTTCTCCCTCAGTGCTTCCTCCCTCCCTCCCTTTCTCCTTTTCTCCCTTCCTTTCACCCTCTTTACTCCTTTCCTTCCTTCCTTCCTTCCTTCCTTCCTTCCTTCCTTCCTTCCTTCCTTCCTTCCTTCCTTCCTTCCTTCCTTCCTTCCTTCTTCCTTCCTTCCTTCCTTCCTTCCTTCCTTCCTTCCTTCCTTCCTTCCTTCCTTCCTCTTTTCTTTCTCTTTTTTGGATTTTGCACCACACCAAGCAGTACTCAAGTACAACTCCTGGTTCTGTGCTCAGGGATTGCTTCTGGCTGGTCTTGGAGGACCTTATGAAATACCTAGAATAGAAACAGGGCCAGCAGTGTGTAAGGCAAATGCCCTCCTGACTGTACTATCACTTCATTCCCAAACATTATAGTATCTTGATTTAATTTTGAACTCTTTTGATCTACATTAAATCAGACATTGATTCTACACCAGTCTTAGTGGTGAAATTATCAGGAACCTTCCTATAGAGAAGTTTCCACTTCAACATACTGCTGTATTTACTTTATTTATGACAAATCATTCAAAAATTGACAGCTTGATTCTGGCAGAAAATTATGTGTTGCTAATTCAGTAAAGCAAGAGTTAAAAACAGAAATTTATGTTTATATATGTATATCTATCGATCTATCTAGATATGCCTTACCTATAAAAATAGTGGCAGCCCCAAATATACCCAAATCTATTTGTTTTTTCAACTGTTTTCTCTTCACTTTACTTTCCCTTCTACCTTATTCCCCCTCTTTCTGTTATGTCAACCCTCCACATTTGTTCATTAGAAATATTTTTCTAAATTTAGCATTTTTTCACCATATTAAAGCACACACTTATCTTGTCTAAGTAAATCCCATGGCTGATTTTTTTTTCTGCATCACTGACCCAGAAATAACAACCGAAAATGTCTCCATGTAATACCAACGAGAAATGATCACAAAACAAGGACGAAGGCGACTTGGCTTGCATTCTAAGTGAGAGAAAAGAGAGTGAAAACTTCCTAAATGGAAATCACTAATTGATTAAGCGGTTATTTGTTTTTAAAAAATCTTAGTAGTTTTGGCTTAACTATTGCTTAGAATTTCAGCTGCCAAAAGAGTAGAGAAAAACACAATAGAAGGAGATCTCTTTTATATTTCTTTATTAGTGTCACATACACTGGTGCCAATAAATCTGTCAGGCAGATGTTTTGGCTTAAATACCCCTGGCAGTAACTTTATTGAAAATCAACACAAATCATGGTCAACTATCAGCTTTTACTCCCCAAAGAAACAATTAAGTCAAAGTGACAGCTCAGGAGGCCTCATGAGGCGAAAACCGAAGCTTAAGGTCTGTGAGTGGAAGGTGTTCAGTGTCACAGTTGTCAAGCTGCAATCAGGTCAATGGTTCTTTCTTTATTTGATTTCACTTGTACATCAGTCCTACTCATTTCTAGAAAGAAAAAAAAAAGGCTAATAGAGCTATCCAGTGAGCACTGTGCATAAAATCAATCCCATTAGCCTGAAGGGAAGGCAGAATGCTTGTGTCTGAGTGGTGTTAATTTGTGTGTGTCTGACTTTACATGGCTTCTTATTATAACAGTAAGAGTCTTCATCGTCCTCATGAATTTCTCGATAAATATATTTTCAAACTTGGAATGATTAATATTACAAAATGGTCGTTAATTATTTTAACATTTTCATAACATTGATTTGGTTTCAAATTGCTTTTACATTCATTATATCCCCTGATCCTTAAAACAGCATAGACCAGCAGCAGAGAAAATATGCATCTCTCTATCTATCTCTCTATCTCTCGATCTATCTATCTATCTATCTATCTATCTATCTATCTATCTATAGGGAAGTGATTGATTCAGAGTCAGAGGCTTGATAATGAGGAGAGGCAGTTGATACCAGGAGTTGAGTGTGAGCTGCTAAGAAAGAATAGTCCGAAGTAGAAAATATAGTCCATTTTTCCCTAATTCTCTATCCTCTGTGTATTATCTATTGTAATCTGGTTTTTTTTTTGTTTATTTCCTTGGTTCTCAGAGATTACTCCTGCCTCCACACTCAGGGATTATTTCTGGACAAGCTTGAGAGACCATATGTGGTTCCAGGGATCAAACCCCTGCTAGCTGCCTTTAGGTAGCTCTCCCTTCCCTCTGTAGTTCTGCTTGAGCCCTGGGCCCCTATTTTAAATTAGAAGCAATAGGTCATTATATCACTATTCATTAACAACATTTACTTTTTGTTGTTGTTATTTTGCTATTGTTGCTATTTGGTTTGGGGACACACCTGGCAGTGCCCAAGGCTTACTCCTGGCCCTGTGCTCCGGGATCACTTCTGCTAGGCTCAGGAGGCCACATGGTGGGCTGGGGATTGAGGCAGAGTCAGCAGCTGTGCAAGGCAAGTGCCTTATCTGCTGCACTATCTCTGACCCTCAGAAACAAGTAGTTTAATATAACATAAGTAAGCTTGCTGGTGATCAAAAGTTGACCAGTTCAGCTAGCAATTAGATATAGCTAAAAATGCAGTTTCTTGAAGTCATTCATTTATTCCTTTCTTCGGTCACCAAGTGAAATAGCAATCCACCAACTTCATCTTGAACATTCCTGCAATGTGAAAACCACAGAACAACTCTCGTGTTACATCTTAGCACTGACAGTTGCCATTGAGGAATCTTGAGCATATGATCATCATAATAGGTATGAATTAAATTACATGGAAAATAGATGCAGTGTCCTCAACCCTATGTTTTTCAATACTTTCTGATTGTAGTCCCCCTTATGATCTTATTTCCTAAAATGGTCTTCACCCCTCAATTTATTGTCCTCCTAGTCTTATGCTGTGCATCCCCATTTACTTTATATTCACCCATGGATCCCTTTGAATATCCTGGGTCCCAGCTGATTAAATTTTCCCTTAACACTGAATTGTAAGGGAGATAAAATATTATGCTAATGTTTCTTGTGAAACTCCACTGATTTAAATACTGGAGATACCTATATCAGAGATAAAAATAGATAAAATTCTGCTTACACATGCTCCTCTACATTCTAAGGCAGAATGTAGCAAATAATAGGATACATTCAGTCAATTATCATTATTTTTATAGTTATGCTTCATAAAGTCATCATGATCTGATCACTGAGTTAGGTCATGCTAATTTGTTGCTGGCATAGGAAAAATTTCAAGATAGGTGTCTTTAGCCACCACCTTTCATCAATGCCTAACTTTGTTGTATGATTGTTTCTGCTAAAGACACCTTTTTCTTATATATGTTGCTGAATCTCTGACACTGGATTTATGACCAAAAACATTATAACTCATGCCCGACAAAGTTTATCTAACACATTTTTTATGTATGGCACATCATATATTTCTAGTGCTTAGGTGATACTTTAGAACTACACTTGGGACCATTTCAAAGAAACCAAAAATAAAATTGGTAATAAATAGCATGATGTCAAAAATGTAACACAAAATATACTGGAAAAAATCATACATGCTGCATGAGAGGTGAAACCAAGACACAGAGAGTTGAATTTTACTTGAAACTGTTACCCCAGGGGTGACAAATTATTTCACAGATTCGCACATGCCTGTGAATAATCCTGGAAACATCACGAGTATTAGGTTACAAATAAATTTTTGAGGGGGGGCAAATTTGCCAATGTGTAATTTGTAACAATGAGAGAAGACTGTATATACATACACTCATGAATTTAAGATAAAAAAATTAAAATAAAATTTAAAAAAATGTGATGCTGACATGGAAAGTACTGGAAGTCAGGTTCTTGTCTTGCACACAGCTGGCCCACATTTGATCCCCAGCACTCCATATGATTATCCGTCAGTATAGATCCAGGAGTAAGCCCTAAACACACTCAGGTGTGGCCCAAAAGTGCAAAACAAAAAAATGTTAGGGAGCAAAAGCAGAATAGATAGTGTTGGTGGTGGTCATATTCAATATCTACTCTGTATCTTAGGTTATCAGCAAAGCTTCTGTGATATGCTGGTACTTGAACAAGAATCATAAAAATGTTATGGAGAATGCCACGTGGAATTAATATTTGTGAGACTGTCATATGGATATATGTTAGAAATTTTTTTCACACAAAAAAGTAGCAAGTGACGTGTATAGCATTATCACAATTGACTTTTTTAGTGGTCAACAAGAAGGTCTGGAATTTGAGATAGAATGAGTCCTGGGATTACAGAGGAGAAGGTTACCAAGAAGATAATCACTTAGAGATAATCAGGTCTTTCATGAAAACTTAGAAGCAGACTTCAGAAAACAAGTCAATTATCCTGGTGTTTTTATTTATTTATTGAATTCATTTATTATCTTGGTTTTTATGACTTTAATCTCTGTACTATCTTTTCAGTACCTCCTGACATATTTAAAGTGGAGTATGTTGATTTCCATGGAGAATAGATGAGAGAGAGATAATAATTCATTTACCAGACTACTACTACTATACTTTCACTAAGTACAACAATACTTTGGAAGATGGTTATGAATGATAAATTTTAATACATTAAGAAAATAGAGTTGATACAATTGGGTTGTTGTTTATAAGATACAGAAAAAATATCCGTCTGTCTAATGCATGGTGACTTATGAAGCAAATAAAAGAATAGAATTGTGTTTAATAAGTGTGGGAAAATATGTAAAGTGTGACTTGGGGTGAAGACAATATCAAGAACTTTGTTGTGTGCCAAATTTTAGGTGCAGATTTGAAATAAAAGCAGAACTGTTAAGTTGTTAGTAGCTGAGACCAGTTGGAATTTAGGGGAAAGATCTGAACTAGAGTTTTAATACCAAGGATCAGCAACATGAGAAGGATGCTGGAAACCTGAAAACTCAAGAGTGAAAGAGTAGAGTACAATTACTTGAAGACGTGGTTCTAACAAATATTTATACTTGTTCTGTTGGTAATGATCGAGTGCCATAAACTATCCCGTGACTTCTCAAACAATGTTGTGATGTAGTTGCATTTTTCAATTCATGAACTGTAAACGGCAAAAGTCTTCATTTGAACTGTATAGGGTGGGCTGGTGAGATGGTACTGGGGTTGAGGTGCTGTCTCCATGCAGTCAACCCTGGCTGCCAAATCTCAGCAGGGCCAAGGTTCTCCTGAGTATCTTGAGGAGTGATCAGTGAATGATGAAACGAGGAAGTTTGCCCTGAGCACAGCAGGTGTGGCCCCAAAATAAAAACACAAAAGCACCATTAGTAAAATTTTAAAAGTCAGGTTTAATTGGAAAGATTTCAGAGAGCAATTTTAGGTTGTATAATTATAAAAATTATAAAATTTATTAATTATAAAATTATAATTATAAAAGCAAAATTTTCCTTTTTGGAGGATGTGGAGGGTGCTTTGTTATATACAAGAGTATATAAGAAGTTATATACTCTTCAGTGAAAGGAAGAGCAGTGACAGGAATCATTCTGGGGCCACAGGGGTTACTCCTGGCTCTGTACTCAGGAACCACTCCTGACAGTGCTCAGGGGACCATATGGGATGCTGGGGATCGAATTCGGGTTGGCAGCATGCAAGGCAAATGCCCTACCCACTGTGCTATTGCTCCAACCCCATGTTGTTGGGATTTTTTGCTTCCTGTTTTTTTTTTGTTACCCCCAATGGTGCACCGGGCTTACTCCTGACTTTGTGCTCAGAGATCACTCTTGGTGAGCTTTGGGCGACAATGTGAGATGCCAAGAATAGAACCCCAGGTCAGTCATGTAAAAGGCAAATGCCCTACCTACCTATTGTACTATCACCTTGGCTCAAGTAACAAAATCTTAAAGGAAAATATGCAAAGAATTATCAAATGAGTTCTTTATACTGAGAAAAAAAATCTATCCTTTGATGCTGAGTAGACTTTTATTACCAGTTTATTGTCAAGGCTTGTAATTATTTGTAACTATGTCATAAGAATATTAAATTGTATTATTTAAGGGTGGACTGGATCGATAGCACAGTGGGTAGGGCATTTGCTTCGCACAAGGCCGACCCAGGTTTTATTCCTCAGTCCCTCTTGGAGAGCCCGGCAAGCTACTGAAAGTATCTCGCCTGCACGGCAGAACCAGACAAGCTCCCCGTGGCATATTTGATATGCCAAAAACAGTAACAACAAGTCTCACAACAATAGTATTATTGCTTATGCCTTTGGTGTAAAAAATGCCTCAGAGTCTGCCACCAACAAATATGTAAATACTTTCCACTTCTGTCTTTTCACAACTTCTAGTCTGCTGTTTTCTTCCCTAACCCACAATTATTCATCCCCATTCCAACTTGATATCCTCCATTTTTTTCATCAAAGTCCAAGGGACTGTTTGCTTTGGGTATTGCTCTTTCCCTTGATGGTTTGTTTGTTTGTTTTTTTTTTTAATATGGGGGAATTTAGGGACTTAAGGTGGTTTGGCTCCCAGGAGATACTCTGGGGCTCAGCCACTATTCCTGGAAAATGCTTTCAACCGAGCTGTTGATTTAATTTGAAGGTTTCACTATGAAATGAGGAGGTGTTCAGAGCCCACATCTATTGGTGAGTAAGTGTCAACAGTGCCAGGATAGAATGGTAGTGCTTGGGCCATGGAACTCTGCAATCCAGTTAATGTTGAGTCTGTACAAAGTGCGTGCCCTGACCCCTGGATTAGCTCTCCAGCCCCATTTTTCTTTATATTTCAAATATGAGTGAGACCATTTAGTGTTTTTCCTTCACCTTCATGTATCACTAAATATGACACTCTCTAGTTCCATCAAATTTGTAGTAAAAGTAAAAATTTCAGCTGTTCTCATAGCTGAGTAGTATTTTGGTATGTAACTATGTCTTAATTTCTTCATCCACTTATTTTTCGTGGGCCTTTGAGTTGTTTCCGTATTTTGGTGATTGTAAGTAGTGTTGCAATGAACACAACTTGGATCTTTTTTTATCCCAGAGTGAGATTGATATCTTTTTTGAATTCATTTTTGTATTTTTGAGGAAAATACCAGAAAGTGTAAACCCTGGATACATAGAAATTTATTTTTAATTTTCTGAGAAGTGTTCATACTGCTAAAGGCTGAATCATTTTAGAATTGCACCAATATTGGTATCCTTGTCAGCACTGCTAGTTCTAGCATTTAATATTTAGACCATTCTCACTGGTATGAGGTGACAACTAATTGTTGTTTCCATTAGCATTTCAATGCCAATAGATTATGACAAATTCTATTTTTATGCCAAATGTCAGTCATATATGTGTGCCATCAACATTATTACTTTATTAGATGCAAAATTCTTGTTCAAATAACTCATCTTTTCCAACAATAGAGCACATGCCTTACATACATGAGGTCCTGTGTTCATCCCCAGCACTCGTTAAAAATATTGAAAGAAATCAACTCAACTAATTCATTTTTTCTGTATTTTTTGTTTGTTTGTTTTAAGCCTCATTGAGTAGTAAACTAAGTGCCTTTTTGTGAATCTGTATTTTGGTTGTTTGAAAAATATATTTTTATGTCTTCTTTTTCAAAAGTATTTCCTGTTTTCAAACATTTTGTGTCAGTTGATCTGTTTTATGTAATTTTTGACTTATTTGTCATCAACTTGATGATGTGTCTCCTAAAATTCTTATGTCCATCCATCTGTCCATATGCAAAATGCAGGATAAACTATTCTTTCTTTTTATTTTGCTTTGTGAGAGATAGGGGGTACCTCTGAGCCATATCTGTCCATCCTCCTGGCTTTATTCACTGGGACCACACCTGGCACTGCTTAGGAGTTCATATTTGGTTCCTGTGATAGAATCTGGTCTGGCTATTTCTTTGCCCAATTCATTCAATCCTTGAGAGTTAGTTGGATTTCTTGGAGTGAAATAGGCTACCTTGCTATCTTTTATATGATCATGAATGATAGGGCAATTTCCTTGCCTAATGTCATACATTATAAAAATATGTTTACCAAAATCATTGCTCTGCTTTTCCATAGCAATTCTGTTAGTTCTAAGAAACTAAGCCTAATGGAGTTAATGCAAATTGAAGTTGGGTAACTTTTAATTTTATCTCATCTAGCCTTGTCTTTAAATATATTATGCAATTTTGTATTTCTAAGAATATAACTTTATTGTTCTTATCTATACTTTTATATACAAGAAGACTTTGTTTTACTCAATTATGTTAAAATAATTGTCATTTTAATATGAATCATCTCTCTAACTTCAAGCTACGTAAAATTGCTATGATGGGCATAAAATGCTGTAGACAACAGTTTCTAGTGAATTTGTATAAATTATAGTACTGCATATATTTACAGCAATATAGTCTTTCATATGTCGTTTTAAATATATATATATGAATACAGATACTTATTTTGAAATCATCTTCTTTATCCCAGAGTGAGATTGATATCTTTAGTTTGCTGCAATTCATCATCTCACTTTCTTAAAAATCTTTTTATATATTCATCAAAATTAGGGCCTTTATTCTAGAATCAGATGGAAATGCAATAAAGTCTCTGGCTTCCTCATTTACATAATTGCAAAATTTTGATTTATGTGTTAACCTGGCACTAATTTTCATCTATTTCTTGGCAGTGCCTTTACTGTTAGCAGCAAGCTTAATTTTTTTTATTTTTATTTTTAGTGCATTAGCTCTCTATTACTAAATTTCAGTTTAAATTCTTTATAGGATTTTTTCCCCCTGCCCTCTAATGCATTCTCTCTTCCGCTATCAAATAGGCTTCTGTTTAAGGAGTTTATTAGTGGCCTTCTATGACATAAAGACGCTTCTGTGTGGGCTGCGCTTTCCCCACTGACCCTGCTTTCAGAGACAAATCCTTGCTACTTCCTTTGCCCAGACAAATTCTGCAGCTTTTAGAGGCCACTCCATAGAGAGAACTGCCTTCAAGGACTCTCCCCGCAGGTAAACGCTGAGGCCAGAGGCAGCTAACCTCTTTCTCCGGGATTTCTCTTCTCCCTGTCCTGCTCCGGCCTCCCTGGTCCAGCCCCAGCTGAGGCTGGGCGCAAAAGGGCAGTTTCTGCTCGGTAACGGAGGCCCCAGCCGCACCCGGGAGCACAGCTGATCCATTCTTAAGCGAAGACCTGTGTCCTCACACATAGAAGAGGAAGAGGGAAAGTCCCAAATAATCCCGAGGCATCGAAATCTCTGGCAAGGCCTAAGATGCTTTCAAAGTCACATCTTCAGAGACTGCGGGAAGGGCTCTGAGCCTGCTCCCAGGAGAGAAGGGGAATGAGAGCCCCTGTGCTGGTCCCCGGCAGTGTCGGGATTGCAGGCACGTGTTGATCCAGGCGCATGGGACAAGGCCACTTGGGGAGATTGGGAAGAGAGCGAGGAGAGTATGACAAGACTCTCTGATTCCATCAGAATGGGGTCCCCGGTTCAATGTGAGAGTCTCAGGGGTCTTTGCAGGCAACTCTGTCCTAATACCCTTCTGCACGGGACTTGACACTTTTGGACTGTCTTCCAAATCCACTCTGAGCGCAGCAAGGACCTGGGCCCTCAGACTGTGAGTCGCACCGTATTTGCAGACTAAATGGGGACTGTTTCAGAATTCCAACCGTTTTTAAACCTCTACTTTATATTGTGTGGCAACAATGATCCTTTTGACTGACTCTGGGTTTGTGGACCAGGAACCATTGCGTTCTCAATCATGAATGATTCTTAATTCATATGCATGGCATGGTATTGTGCTCTTTGGAAGAGTTAAGTATTATTTCTCAAAGGTGGACGCAGAAATGCAGAACAAGTTATCATAGCTACCTAAATGTATTGCCAATTAATGTGGCACTGAAAACCTTTTCTTTACTACTCCCCGGAATTTAGGCCTTTATTCTCAGGAGAAGAAGCAGAAGACAAAAATGAAACAATTACCCCAGTGGCTAGTAGGATATTCCATGGTCACTATATTCCATAGCATGGAGATTTTGGAAAGACAAGGGAAAAGTTTGTGAAATAAGAGCAAAATAAAAAGTAAATAATAAGAAACTCATTTAATATTACTTTCTTTAACCCTTGGCTCTCATAGAGAACCATGTAAGTGCCTCTGATTGCAAATCAATAGTAAAAGGTAGCCGGGAGAAGAATAAAGACAATAAATGATCTCTGACATTTATTTACAATATTTGTTTCAGGGTCAATGTCCATTAATTTTACGGTACTCCCAAATGTGTTTCATTGCTAAAATTCTTGCCATTTTTGTTTCAAAATTTTACAACATTGTAATGGTATTTTTCCCTTAAAAAGGCTAACTTGGGGCCAGAACGAGAGTGCAATGGGTCAGGTGTTTACAATGCATACCCTATGGTCCCCTGAACCTGCCAGAAACTATTGCTGAGTGCAGAAACAGCAGCAAGCCCAGAGCAGAGCTGGGATAATATAGACTAAATATATTATCAGTTAAATTATGTTATATTAATATATATTCATTATATATTACTTGCATGCTATATACAATATAATCATTATAATTATGTATAATTAATATATACTGTCTTGTATATAATTAACACATGTTAATTATATATATATTAGTTAAACTATATTATCACAGTAAAATACCATTTGAAATTGTGTGTGGTATCATTGATACATTATTTACTAACATAATTTCAGTCCAATTACCAATCAACTTGCTCTACATAGACCTCACTTAAAATGTGTTGATGACCCAAGGACAGTAAAGAAGGGCCAGGAAGATTGCTCCACCGTTGGAAGCTTGATTCATGAGCTAGGGGAGAGGGCAACTGGGGTAGAGAAGGGATCATTAAATCAGTGATAGTTGAAGGGATCCCTCAGGATGGTAGATGTGTGCTGATAGTAGATAAAGGACCAAACATGATAGCCTCTCAGTATCTGTATTGCAAACCATATTGTTCATAAATAGAGAGAGAGTAAGTGGGAAACTGCTACAAAGACAGGGAAGGGGCGGGACGTGGGGAGAAGGGGGTGGGATACTGGGGACATTGGTGGTAGAGAATGTGCACTGGTGGAGGGATGGGTGTTTGATCACTGTGTTACTGAGACTCAAACATGAAAGCTTTGTAAGTGTTGGTCATGGTGACTCAATAAAATAAAAAAATAATAATAATAAAATAAAATGTGTTCAGGGGCTGGAGTGATAGCACAGCAGTTAGAGGACTCGCC
Organism: Sorex araneus; assembly: GCF_027595985.1. Classification (NCBI taxonomy): domain Eukaryota; kingdom Metazoa; phylum Chordata; class Mammalia; order Eulipotyphla; family Soricidae; genus Sorex; species Sorex araneus. The sequence continues at coordinate 296,209,203 of NC_073313.1, read as the reverse complement.
TTGCATGTGGCTGACCTAGGTTGCATCCCTGGCACTTCAGAGGGTTCCCCCAGTCCCGCCAGGGGTGATCCTCGAGCACAGATCCAGGATTCAGCTCTGAGCACTGCTAGACTTTGTTTGTGACCCCAAACAAGCAAATAAATAAACAGACTAAATATATTGAAAATTTCCCCTCTGTCTCAGTGGTTAAAATTGCAAGTGTGAAAGTTTACCCAGGTACAGATGCAATCATAAATATATAAATGGACTTCTGCTGCTCACAGTTGGGGACTCTGGAGTAGGATTTCATTCAAGCATTCTGCTAGTTCAATGACATGTTAAAGGTCCCTTGGGTGTAGATTCGGGAAAAGCAGCAGTGAGGTTGCCTACAACATAGAGAATTCTTGATGGTACTGTCCTTGAGAGGATTTTGGCTCCTGTCATCTTATGTCATCACACGCTGACAGCACATAAAGAAGGGGCTGGTTTCATGTGTGGACTTGCTGAAACCTCTGTGAGCAGAGCCACCCCTCAGTTTATTTTTCAAACACCCAAACTCCATTTTGTTCTCTGTACTGTCAAAACAGAACAACCAAAGGAAAAACAATCCCATTTCCTATTGAATTATTATCCTGTGAAATTTTATAACAATATAGCCATGAAGGCATTTGTCTTCCATGTGGCTCACCCAGGATTGGTCCTTTGATCCATGCCACCAAGCCACCACAAAGAGTGATCCCTTAGCACAGAGCCAAGTAACCTTGGGCACTTGGCAGGTCTGTGTCTTCCACAGAAATTCCCTCCTCATCCCCCTCCTGCCCCTCCACCTTCCACCTTCAACTGGTGTTTATTGTAAGTGACATGAATAAATTAACTTAGAGCAAGTATAAGTCAGTGTTGTTTGACAACTCTCATTATAGAACCAATTATTTTATCTGAGACATTTTCCTAGAACAATTGGAAAATGAATTTGTTTGTATTGCTGTTTTAAAGATCTAACTTTGTTGATTTTTTTGTGAAGAGGAAAACAAACAACAATAAAAATTTTGATGGTGTTATTTAAATGTCAATGATAATAGAACATAAAGCAATGTGTTGAGACATGAAATAGTTGAAAGATGGGATTGTTTAGTAAGTGACTCTACTGAATTATGTCATCATCCTTACTTTACATTAAGACATTGCTCCCAGACCATTAACCTCACCTTGGAGGTTTTGAAACTTAAAATACTTACACTTAGCTGCCAGATAGCCTCATTATTTTTTCTCTTGCTCAGTGGTAACCAAGACCAATTTATTTCTGACTCCTCTGAAGTAATTAATTTGGGGTCTTTTGAAAGTCTGAATTCTGCAGAAGCAGGGTTCTTTCACTTCTACCCAATTAAATTCACAAGCTTTTACTGTCCCCATATGCCCCTTTCTGATAAGCTTTGTTCAGATTTGAAACTCTGTGGAGAGCTGATCTGAATTTAATTCCATTGTTTCGAAGAAATGTATCCCATAGTTAAGGTCTTGTTGTTTTTCTCTAAAACAAAGATCTCCTCCTGACATAAAAAGAGTCATAGTTGCTTAGGGCCTGAGTTAGACAAGTTTTATGTTCTATGAATGGATTATAATCACTAAACAAAATAGAGGCACAAAAGAAAATGGTCCATACTGTGTGAGAAAAGCCTGCTGTTTTTATCATTACCCCAGGTGCAAGCTGCTCATATGTATTGTTCTGTGTTACCAATCTAATCAGCTCAAAGCCCAGAAATACAATATCTGTGAAAACCAGAGGAATATAAAACAAACAAATAAACACACAAGACAAAACCCACCAATGAATCTAAAAGGAAAGCTCACGGGGAAACCTTTGCATTTGGAAGAAAACACTTTGAAGGACTATTTGTAGGTAAAATATTTTATCAAAAGAGATGCCTTTGCTCTTAGGTTCATTGGATGGAAACAGGCTTAGGGGAGGGGTTATTCTTAGGTGTCTCTTCATGTAACAAAAAGCAGGAACACCCCTTGATTTTTGTTCCCCTCTATGATCACTAGTTAGAAAAACAACTATTAAAGTTAACTTATTATGCACTAAAGAAGAGCACTTTAGAAATCTGTATTTCAAATGCATTGTACTTAGGGGATAAAGTATAAAAATCAATAATGATTGTGATTTTATGAATTCAGTTTCCATCTTCAAAGTTAAAAATAAAAAAAGTCGGGAAAAGTTATTAAGGTTACACATCTAAATAATTCGCAACTCATGCACTTTTTCCAGATATTATCTTCTACTATGGACATATAAAGCTTAGCTCATCTAAATAGTTGGATAAAGAGTTGAAGACTACATTCATTCATTGATCAAAGTTTTTTGAATGCTACTAGAGGGAAAATATATATACATATACAATATATATACGTATATAGTCATATATTTTAAATGGGTACTATTTATGGCCCTAAACTGTGTGAAGAATATTCGTTAGTTATAACAGAAATTTAGAAACAAACACACAAACAAAAAACAGAAAAACAAGCTATGTTACATAGTAGGCCAAATTAAATGCTGTGTTAAGTAATTTGAATTTGTGAGACTATAGACATTATGTGTTTTTTCTCCTCCACCATATTTCTTCTGAGGTAAAAATATTAGAATAAACTATTCTATAAAATATTAATTGTTCTATAAAACATATATATTGTGTCATATGTACCGAGAAACTATTTTAAAATTTGTCTTAACAGATATTAATTTCCATAAAATATTTAGCTTATTAAACATTTTTATTCTTATTGCTCAAATAAGGGGTTTAAAATTAATAAATCTTTATAGATAATTATTTTAACAATCATCTCAGCTCCTAATATAGGTGACCCATAGGCCACATTTTCACACCAAATAATAGATAATTGGCATTGATTTTTCTGCCATGAAACTAGGTATCATCGATGAAGGTGCTGAAGAACAAAAGTGCCCAAGATCAATTCACAACTGAGATTTGTTTTGTTCAAGACACATGCTTTCTGAACTCTTAAGATGTTTTGGGTCAAAGCTGAGATGACTTTGAAGTGATAAACATGCATTTGACTTTGGAGAAAATTTATTAAACAAGATGATATAATTCACTGATTCTTTTTATTTGATTGCATAGTGAAATTGTTTGTTGGGCATACGGGGTTAAATGGTGTTTCACTTTCTATACATTTGATGTAACCTTTTCAATTTTTGAATTTTATATATATGAACAAATTATAACTCTATTGCACTAGGTTGTCCATAACTGAAAATAAGCTCTTTTAAATTTTTTACTGCTTTTTTTTAAGCTTTCCTTTTTTAACTTAAATTGAATCACTGTGAGATATAAAGTTACAAAACTGTTCATGATTGGGTTTCAGTCAAACAATGTTCCAATACCTGTCCCTTCACCAGTGCTTATTCCTCACCAACAATGTCTCCAGTTTCCCTCCCACCATCCTTCTTGCAGCCCCCAATACCCTATTTGAGCCTGCCTCTATGGCAGGCACTTTTCTTCTTCCTCTCCCTCTTCCTCTTCCTCTCTCTCTCTCTCTCTCTCTCTCTCTCTTCCTCTCTCTCTCTCTATCTGTCTCTTTCTCTTCTCTCTCTCTGTCTCTCTCTGTCTCTTTGTCTCTCCTCTTGGGCATTATGGTTTGGAACATAGGTTCTTAGAGGTTATCATGTATATAGCTTTACCTACTCTCAGCACTCAGTTGTTTTCCAGAGTGATCATTTCCAACTACCCTCGTTTTATTGGTCCCTTCTCTAACTGCCCTCTTCCCAGCCTTCTGCTTGTGGCAAGTTTCCATCCATGGACCAATCCTCCTGACCCTTGTTTTTATTGTCTTTGGTTTCTTTTTAGAACTCTGTGGGAAATTATTGCATTATTACCTTAAAATTGTTTCCTAGGATCATGTTATCTGAGACACAAAATGATTTCCATGACATTTTTCCTGTTTTACCCTATACATTAGCCACAAAAGACTCTTAAATACTCTATTTTTGCTATATTCTATATAAGCTTATATCACGTGTTTTGTCTGCCTTTTTAAACAGAATCTATCCCTAGATGACCTAATAAGTCCATACAGCTCAGTTTCAACCCAATCTTCCTAATAAACAATTCCATTAATCTATACCACTAATTATATAATTTTGTTTTTATTAATTCATTGATTTATTCAAAACTGATTAAAATGAGACAAATGATAATGTTCCTTATTATTGCATACTGAAGAGTAAAGAGCTATGAGGAAGTTTATAATCAATGTCTACATATAGTATAAGAAACATCACTGGAAATGGTGCTGCAGTACAGCCATACTAAAATATGGACATCTAGTGCATTATTTCATTTGTAAATATAAAATAAAACTGAGAAGATAAACAAGAACTGTGAAAAGAAAAATCTTAAAAATTGTCAGAACTGAAAAATATATCATGAACTTTCATTTATAAAATTATAGTCATCATTTTCCAGTATCTTTTCTTGGAAGAAAATTATACTCATAGAATTGCATTATAACTTCCATTGTTGTCTGGATTATGCGGCAATATAGGTATCTGCAAGCTATTGAGAATTTGGTAACTGAATCGATGAAATATTTGTATTGATTGTTTTAGGAAGGTATTTGTATTCATGCACACAGTTTGATGAGTTCATTATACAATTTATTCATAAAAGTGCCATAAGATGAAGAAAATAGTTTTTTAATTAATTTACTAAGATGATATAGTCAAATACTAATTAATTCCAAACATTAGAACCCAAAATGATTCCCTGTGGATTCTTATTATTTTTTCCCTAATACTTTCTTGATCTGTGACCAGAATTTCCTCTGATGAGTCAGGTTGCTTTACTCTCCAGTCTCAGCACAAAGGTGTGACTCACACATATACATACAAGCATGCACACACAAGTGGGAACCCTTTCAGTCTCTTTGATACAAGGATGATGGTCCGACCTCAAAAATATCACAACTCATATATGCTTGGATTTTCACATAGATAGGCATTTTGTGATTACATTTTCCCTTACACTGATTGCTAATCAGGGCTGGTCTAATACCTGCTTTGTTTACATTTGAAACATTTTGCTTGTGAGTATTGCATCATCTGTGCAGCCAGCAACAGTAAGGATATTAAGTAGAGATCTGATGGTAGTTATTCCTACCACCTGTTATTATTTTTAAACATTTTCTCTGGTGAGCCAGTCATGCATGCATACCCATATGCTAAGGCATTTCCATGTAGGTTTTTCTTTCTTCAAGACAAGCAGTTCATTAACTGATTGGTGATAGACTCAGATGATGGTAGAGCTGAGATAGCAAGTGTGAGGAAGAGGCTGAATAACATTTCTCAAATGTTTTTGTAGCACAGTAATTCTTCAGTGAAGGAAGACTTTAGAAATGCCTGAATGAATGCTAATCATATAACTCACACTAATCATTCCCTTAAAATAATTGCTTCCAGAGCTGTGGGATAGTATAGCCAGTGGGGTGCTTGCTTTGCACACTGCAGACCTGGATTTGATCCTGGACATTTCATATTGTCCTCTGAGCCCGCCAGGAATAATCCCTTGAGTGCAGGGCCAACGTAAGCCCAGAGCACTGCTGGGTGTGGCCCAAACACAAAAACAGAAAAAAAAAGTTACTTCAATTGTGATGCTGACTTTTCTTTGTTTACTGTCTCTATTAATTTTTTTTGTGGAATAAGCCTGCTTACATGATGATATTCACAATTTTGTGAAGACAACAATCTTTACAAGAGGTCCCAAGTATTTTGTTGTTATTCGTGGGATATTATATACAATTAGTGGGACATTGAAGTCAGACTTTCTAAAATATGAAAACTGGATCAGTGTCACTATATCCCATTGCTCATCGATTTGCTCAAGCGGGCACCAGTAATGTCTCCATTTTGGGACTTGTTGTTACTGTTTTTTGGCATATCGAATATGCCACAGGTAGCCTGATTTTCTGTACCTATTAAGTAATAGGTACAGAAAGACAAAAGCAACAAAGAGTTCTTGCTAAAAGCAAACATACAAATAAGACAAGTAAGCAGAGAAAGAGCAGTCAACCATTTAAAGTAATTGACTGAAAAATCACTCTATTGGTTGCTCAGTATAATTCAATAGTCCCTGAGTGGAAGACCAAAATCAGCCACAGAGAAGGGGATGCTGGATGAGGAAAAGCGTGTTGTTCCATAATTCTCAGGATGAATTGGATTAATTGTGAAAAAATCGCTTAGGTCCCCAATGAAAGAGTAATATGCATATAAGTGCTTTAAATTTTTTTTATTTACTATTCCAAAATAATCATAAAAGTAGTCCTCATTAGCAAAATGGCATTCCTTATGGCTGTTTTATAGTTTTGTGCTATATTTAATTTTCATTGCTTAGAGGAAATTAGAGGTAGGAGATGAGGTATTTTTATATTTTCAATCCATATGGCTCTTGAAATTCTCAATTCTAGCCATGGCAAGAAGGAAATACACACAGTTACAAAAATATGAGAAAATAGTTAACCAGTCCTCAGATGAGCAGACCAAAGAAATCCAATTATTAGGGCTGCTGGTAAGTATTGAATCTGAAAAAAATTTCCTTCATTTTAGGATATGTATAGCAACTGGATTTTAAATTCCATAGTAACAGTGATAGAGGTGTGTGATTTATAAATAATTCTCATTTATTTACATGCTTTATGAAATAAATATATTTTATGACATGCCCAAAATCAGCTTATGTAACTCTGGCTTGTGTGTATATGATGTATGTATACATATAAACACATAAGAATTTATATGTGTATGTGAAAATGCAAACACATTGGCATTGGGGATGGGCATTCTCTAGAAGTGCTAGGTACTTTGTGATACTGACGGTTGGGCACTTGGACACAGTGGTTATATGACACAGTGTTTTTAGGGTCCTGTGCTGTGGGCCAGCAGGAATATATACCTGTTGTGCTCAGGGGCTATATGATATTGGGGATTGAACTTGGGACTCCATGCATGCAAGGCAGCTGTTCTATCTGAGCTATTACCCTATACCCCACATTGCAGTTTAATTAAAAACAGTTTATCAAACGGTTACGTAATTAACTCTGGTTGAAGGGTTTTTTTCCCATTTTATTTCTTGTAATTTATAGTTGATTTAATATTTTCTTATAAAATTGGGAAAATCACTTTGAAAAAAAGACCAGACTTGCTGGAACAGAGGGGAAATGAGCAAGAATGCCCAAGGTCACGACATATTACTAGATTAAAACTGTTCATTCAAGTTGCTGTCTGAGATAGGGTGAAATAAAAATGGCTACCTTCCCGGGGCTCATGTTATGGTTCTTTCTTTACATGGTTCTCCATAACTGACATAAAGAAATCAATTACTTGAGCTAGTACAAGGGTTAATCAAGAACCTTCATCTGGATCACTAGCTTTGATCCTTGGAACCCCATCTGGTCCAGGGAGCACTGCCAGGAGTTAACCCTGAGAACAGAGCCAGGAGTGAGCCCTTAGCACTGCTGGTGTACACTCACACCCTTGCCAAAAGAAAATCAGTTATTTTGAAATCTACAAAAGGAACTCTAAAATAAGATATTTAAATTGTTTATTTTTCCATTCCAACGAGTACGAATCTGAGATGGTGAGTGTATCATTTCAAAAAGAGAGTTCTTTTATGATGACTTAACTTTTAAACATGGATAATTATACTGGCCAATGAACTATATAACTCATCATTTAAAACTATTTTCATGGTAATCCAAACTAAAATGACACCTAAAGAAGAACTTTTCTTAATTTACTCTTTAAAAACAGCAAAAAGATATGTGTCCCCATTATACATGCAAAAGAGATTTGTCATCACCTTTAGAGTAATAGTTCTTAAGGCTTACTCGAATACAATTATGCCACTTACTTGAAGTTATACAGAAATCAAGGTATGGCTTCAACGTCATCCTAATTAATCATACTAATTTTAAACAACAATAATTAAACTGGGCATTTATATATTTGGGTTGGAGTGATAGTGCAGCCAGTAGGGCATTCTCCTTGAACGCGGCTGACCGGGGGTTCAATTCCTCTGCCCCCCTGCAGAGCCCAGCAAGCTATTGAGAGTATCCCACCCATATGGCAGAGCCTGGCAAGCTACCCGTGGCATATTCAATGTGCCAAAAACAATAACAAGTGTCAAGATGGAGACATTACTGGCGCCCACTCAAGCAAATTGATTAGCAATGGGATGACAGTGACAGTGACACTTATATGTTTTTTTTATATGTTTAAAATGAAAAATAAATTGAAAATGTCACTCACTCTGGGCAGCAGCCTGGATATGTTGAGCTGTGGATGTAAGACTCAGCTTATTGTATGGATAGAAAACAGAACAACTATACAGATACTGAGTTGTTTAGTCAGATTGCCATATGTTTTCTTGTTTTCTTCTGTGTCTTTGTAGAGAACTCAGGCATGGATTTCTTTCACTCAAGTGGAAAAAGAAATATAGTAGTTTGAAGATTATCATTTTTCACTGATTTTAGGATAGATTTGGACTGAAAGGATAGTCATTGCAAGAATATTTATATGTCTAAGCACAACATAAGACAGAATATCATTGGTAAAAGCAAGATTAACTATGGGCATGTGGATTCATTAGCATAAATGATTATTTAAGAGCCACATGGTTTGGTGGTATGGCTCCTTTTTTTAAACTAAAACCCATTTATACATTACGAACATTTTTTTAACTAAAACCACTTGATATACTAAGAGCTTTTAACATTCTTCTTACAAAAGAGATTTTACTCTTTCCTAGCCTTTGCCAAAATACATGTCACTAGAATGTATTTCACTGAAGACTCCGTTGTACTTGACATAAAATAATTTAATATCAGCTACTTATACAAATGCCATGAATGCCATGATATAATATTTTGCAAGTGACCATTAGTTCATAATATTACTTTCTAGTGGGGAATGTGCTGGCTGCTATAAAAATGGTTGACTTTCACCCCCCCCAAAAAATCTAAATTTTTATTCTATTTAATTTTTGAAAAATATGTCTCGTGGGGAGATTCTTCCATTCTTACTTACGTAAGTAGGTCCACTGTTTTACAACAAGAAAAATAATCTAATTTTATAATGCTATTTTAGGTAAGTCTGGAATAATCCCATATATATCCTGTTGTTCATCGATTTGTTCCAGTGGGCACCAGTAATGTCTCCATCATGAGACTTATTGTTACTGTTTTTGGCATATCAAATACGCCACAATAGCTTGTCAGGTTCCACCAGGAGGATAAGATACTCTTGGTAGCTTGCTGGTCTCTCCGAGAGGGTCAGAGGAATCGAACCCGGGTCGGCCAGGTGCAAGGCAAATGTCCTACCCGCTGTGCCATCGCTCCAGCTGATAGCATAGTGGGTGGAATGTTTGACTTGTATGAGCCAACCCAGATTTGATTCCCAGAATCCCATATGGTCTCCTGAGCACCACCAGTAGTGATTTCTGAATGCAGAGCCAGGAGTAACCCCTGAACATCTCCCAGTTTGACCACCCCCCAAAAAAAAGTGTAGATAGATAGATAGATAGATATACATATATATCACTGTATTGCTGTATCACTTTCATCCTGTTGTTCATCAATTTGCTTGAATGGGTGCCAGTAACATCTCCATGTGTCCCTGTAGTGTGCTAGTATAGCCCATTGGCATACTGGGGGCTCTTTTAGGATTAGGGGAATGAGGACCGCTGTTGCTACTGTTTTTGGAATATCGATTACACCACGGGTAGATTGCCAGGCACTGCCATGTGAGTGGGATACTCTCGGTAGCTTGCCAGGCTCCCAGAGAGGAACGGACGCTTTTGGGGCAGCCTCTAATAACCTTTATAGGTGTTCCAAGTCTACTGAATGTATACTTTCAGTCAACTGGCATGTTGTAACTATCTGCACACTGACAAACACGCACCTGCCTGCATCTCTGGGCAGCACCTGGGGCATCTGTGGCCTCAGGTTGATCTCCTTGAGGTTGATGTAGTGTGCCCAAAGGTTGTTGAGCAGCTGGCAGAGCAGGACCCTATTGCGGAGGGTCTGTGCCAGGTCGAACACCTGCGCCGAGTCGCAGGTCACCCCATGGCTGGATGACAGCACCCCACAGTGGATGAGCCACTGTGCACACTGCTGCCACGACTACATGTCTGATGGTGCTGTGACTTGGCCTGGCAGGGGCAGGCAACGATGCTGCGGCCACCGCGTGGTTTCTCCGTGCCCCGCCAAAGCCATTCTATCTGAATTTTGCAAAAGAGCTGGCATTGTTTATCAGGAATCACACGTAAAGTTCCAGCAGGGATCACTCCTAGAGTTCCATGCCTGGTACGCTGAGCAGCATGTTTTCTAAGATGAGATGGTGAGCCGGGTTTTGGGGAGCATGAGGGGTTTGGGTGGTGTTGGGGCCATCTTGCCTTCAACCAAATATGGTGTGGTAATTATGGAAAATGAGTAGGGAGTGTCTTATGATGTGTCTCGGACATGCGGTTTAGGATTATGTTCACTCATACGTGAAGCTCTGCCCGTGTATGTGGAAAGTGGCCTGGAGTGTGGTGGCGGTTGGGTTGTGGAGGTCAGCTGCTGGGGCTGGGTCCCTTGGGGCATGCATGCTCTCACATGACCCCTCTGGGGCGCCCTGAGTGAAAACAGCCTGGCATGGAATCCAGTGGCATGGTAATGGCCCCATAATCCTGATAACCCTATAAGCATATATATATATATATATACATATATACATATATATACATATATATGTATATATGTATATATATGATATGTATGATATATGTATATATGTATATATATATCTCAACCAAAGTTTCAAAAGTTGGGTTCACAGTTGCTCCTTTAGAATGATTTATATCTAAATTAACAAATGATAGGGTATTACTAAACAAAAATTAAGTAAAAAGCAAGCACACCTCTCCCAGAGCCAAGAAAGTTGATTTTTTTTTTAAAGAATACAGTAATAGTTACCTCAGGCATTTAGTGAAATAAAACATTCAATTTTCTAGTTATATATTATTATTTTGATAAGGAAGTGACTAAACTTTTACAATTAATAAAAGTAGATTTTTTTGGTGCAATCTAGGTCTTTAACATAAAATTTTCATACACTTCGCTTTATAAACTTATAGCAAATATATTCACACAGGCAATTTAATATCATGACAGGAGAGGCACCAAAGGACACAGTACCATGGGTAGACTACTAGTATTATTCATTCGCTGGTCCATGCAGCACAGTTTACGGTAATAACCAGAGTTCACAGCATTAAACTTCCTGTCTCATTTCAAATTTCCACTCTGATGAAAAAAATAATGAAAGCAAAGTGAAAATCATTTTCAAAATCGAAATCTAAGAAGTCACTCCAACGTAGAACATACTGAAGAATTTCTACAAAATAAATAGCAATCAACATCATAGTAGGTCAGGTGACTGACCAGGCGCTTGGGACAAGGACAAAAGCATCTGTCCTTGGTACCTGGATACCCAGTGGGATCTGTCTAACATTCTTTCATTTGCATTTAGAGAAGCAGGAGCCAAGACAGGCTTTGGGAAGTTAATAGGAAGAACAAATTTATCTCATTATTCTCCCAGGTTTGGAGTCAGTTCCAAGGGACAACCCTGTAGTCGGGGCTGCCTCCCAGGGTCCATTTGGCATGTCTGGCTTTTTAAGTAAAGCAGGGCAGTACTACAACTGGCTCCAAATGAAGGGAGAGATGCCAGCTCTAAAGACTGCCACTGACCCAGCTAATGACTGCTGCTCTGAGAAATACAAAAAGAAACGATTTGGCAGAAAGGTGAAGCACTATGTCTCTGCTCTTTCTGGCTATAGCTCCCTTGGTAGCCCACACTGGCAAGTGAAAATAGAGCAACTATAAAACATCCTCTTTATTTTTTTTGTCTGGTCTGGAAATACTTGAACAGAGATCAACATAATCTCTGATCCTATTTCATAACCTAAATGTGGAAACAATTGCTGGCCATGGAAGGAGGGGGAGCATCATAGCCTACATGTTCAAAGGCGAGGCATTAAAATAAAATAATCTAAATACGAAAGCAAGGTTCTTTATGAGGCAGATCTGGTGTTTCTCTCACTTTAATACGTTTAGCTATCATTGAGTTAAATACCCTGTTCTATACCAACAACCTTCTTCTTTTTTTTTTTTTTTTTGGCTTTTTAGGTCACACCCAGCAGTGCTCAGGGTTACCTCTGGCTCTGCTTTCAGGAATCACTCCTGGAGATGCTTGGGGGACCATATGGGATCCCAGGGATTGAACCTAGGTTGGCCTTGTGCAAGGCAAACGCCCTACCCCTCGACCATTGATCCAGTCCCAGCCCACAACAACCTTCTTCTATTTCCATGTATCTACTTGAGCCAGAACACAAATTCTAAAACTTGTAAGTGCAGGGTGATCTGGGAAGATGTGTCTTAGAAAGTGACTTCTGGGCTGACGCTGGGTGATCAGAATGAAGTGCAGGGTAATAATATTTTAGAAGGCATTTTAGACAGAAGAATCAATTTGGGAATGAAATTGGCTTCATGGAGGGGTGAAAACAGGCCAGATAGCGTAAGTGCTCTAATGGAAGAAGACATAGATGCAAGGTAATATCAGAAAATGAGAAAATGGAAAATAGGAAGATCACAATCTGTCTTGTACCACATGATATAGCATTAATAATTTAAGTAGTCTGAGTGTGTCTCTGTATGTGTATGTGGTGTCCCATAAGTAAAGTAAATGCTGTATTGTTGAGCTTCATTTCCAGTCTCTAAAATTGCCTTTAAAGTTTCAAAGGGCAATGTCAAGAGCCTTGAACCTTTTAATAAGCATAAGGAATATGTGTATGTATATGCACATATATATGTGAATATGTCACTGTCACTGTCATCCCGTTGCTCATCGATTTGTTCGAGTGGGCACCAGTAATGTCTCTCATTGAGAGACTTATTGTTACTGTTTTTGGCATATCCAATATGCACAGGTAGCTTGCCAGACTCTACTGCACGGGCTCAATACTCTCAGTAGCTTGCTGGGCTCTCCGAGTGGGGCGGAGGAATCAAACTCGGGTCAGCTGCATGCAAGGCGAACGCCCAACCGCTGTGCTATCACTGCAGCCCTGTGAACATGTATTCATATATATATATATGTATATATATATATATTGCTTTTTAGGTCACACCCAGCGATGTGTGATACATGTTGTACATACCACCTATATATTAAGATTGCTTTGACTAAGTTTCTTTAACCAGTCATCTGTTCTAGAGCTACACAAAGGAATACTATGCAGCTATTAGAAGAGATGAAGTCATGAAATTTGCTTATAAATGGATAGACATGGAGAGTATCATGCTAAGTGAAATAAGTCAGAAAGAGAGTGGAGTATAGAATAACATCACATGAGGGTGACCCACAAGCACAGTTGATACAAGGGCCAGGAGGATTGCCCCATAGCTGGAAGCCTTCTTAATGAGTAGAGGGGAGAAGGCAGATGGAATAGAAAAGGAATTACTAAGAAAATTATAGCTGAGGAATCAGGCGGGATGGGAGATGTGTGCTGAAAGTAGATAATAGACCAAACATGATGACCTCTCAGAGTCTGTGTTGTAAGTCATAATGCTGAAAAGTAGAGAGAGAGTATGGGGAATATTGTCTGCCATGGAGGCAGGGGGAGGGTGGGAAAGGGGGGTATATACCAGGGATATTGGTGGTGGGGAAATGTGCACTGGTGAAGGGATGGGTGTTTGACCATTGTGTGATTGTAACCAAAGCATGAAAGATTGTAACTATCTCACAATGATTCAATAAAATTTTTTAAAAAAGATTATTTTGACAAAAGATCTCAATATAAGGGAAGTAATCAAAATGAATGAAACCTGATGACCATAGGTAGGTAGAGGAATGGAGGGAAGCTATGGAAAAAGGAAGGGAAATCAAAAAACAGACACATTTTTGTAAAGCTTATAGAAATCAGTCAGAATTATAAGCACAGGAATATTGATGTGTGTTCTTGATGATAAGTGTTCTGGAATTATGAATAGTAACCTAAGACAATGGGGCATCTGGAAGAGTGATTTTACTGGAATTGAAACAGGATAAAAATGAAAATTGTCCTATGTATGTGGGCTTTGTAATGTGAATTGATTAAAAGAAAAAGTTATTGGATTCAAGATATACACAGGAACTAAGAGGTAGTGTGCTAGACAGATTAAGGATGGAAACAGTGCAATGGGCCCGATGATAAGTAAATCTAAGTGACTAGAAGATCTGATATAATCATGGGTTAGCTGGGATGGGAAGGAAAGCCTTACTCTTCAGAAAGAGTAAGGAGAAAGAATATGGTAGTGGGTGTTATAGTGCAAAGATTAAATTGCGTGCAGCAAAACCCAGTATGAGTATCCCTTGAGCACAGAGCCAGGAGTATCCTCAGGTGTGATACACCCCCCTCCCACACACACACAACCTACTACAGAAAATAGTATAAACTTGACATGCGAGTGAGGGGTATATGTAGTTTACCTTTAACCGGAAGGGTAAAATATGTTCAAGGAAAGCCTTATTTTAGAGGAGTCTACAATTCAAGTGAAATCATTCTGTAAGAATGAGATTTCAGGTGGACAAACAAGTCAGCATAAAGGAAGGACTGAGTATATAAGAAAAATTGCTGATTGAAAAATTAACTGTGAAGATTTTTCAAGGGTTCTTTGAGCTGTGCCTAGCAGTGCTCAGGGCTTACTCCTAGATCTGTACTCTAGGGTCACTCCTGACAGTCTTTAGGGGTCTAGGTGACCCTAAATTGTGTTAGGAACTGAACTAGTCTCAATTGCATTGAAAAGAAGCATTTTAACTCCTGTATTAATTCTGGCCCCAAGACATTTTCAATAGGGCTCTACCTGCCATACTGAAGGAGAGGGTGGTCCTACGAACTCCTTCCAGTGAGGTTCGTCTGGAAATGCATGATGCCGAAGCCTGACACTGTTTAGAGGCCACCCTGACATGGTAGCGTGGTAGCCCATGCAGTGCTGATTTGAACCTATGGCTCTACACATACTAGACATGCTTTACTACTTGGAGCTCTGTCACAGGTTCAATACAGAGAAACTTTCAAAAATTAAAATTAAATCAGTTATAAGAAAAAATTTAGAAATTTATTTAAATACTAGAATACTAATATTAGCCTTTACCAATCAGTGTCTATGCTGAGCTGCATAGATTTTAGGTCATATAACGAAAAATAAATACTTTGAGATTTTAGTTAAAATAGAAGATAACTTGTTATTCACTCATAAAGTATTTATAGAGCATCATCTATGTGTTCTGATAATAACTTATGTGTTGACAATATATTACTGAGCAAAACAAACATGTCTCTGGAATTCCTTAAATAATCTGGCACTCCTAATCATACTCACTTTAAATAATTAGCAAGGTTATGAAACAAAATCCTATTGTTTCTGCAACATTAGCTGAGTGATTTCCATAGCATTACAACCTGTTGTATTTAGCTACATTTCGCTATATAGAGAGAATTTCTACTGCTGCCAGTCTTTTATTTTTTATTCTTTAGAGTCTGTTGAATTGTTCACATGCCTATTTTTACACAGCTTATTTTGTAATTGCAGCATTTGACTTATATTACATATAACTTGAGAGTTGTTTATTTTACAAAAACTAACAGTGATTTCAGAAATGTGCTAAGTGGAAATCACTAAAACCAATTTCTACATAGAGGTAGGTATGAGTGAGACAACAAAAATAGTTGGGGGAAATAAAAAAATGAAGATTTGATTTTGCCCTCAGATTATCTGGCTAGTGTGTATAAATTTTGTGGAACAGTAGCATTCATCTTTATCAGCAAACAAATGGAACTATTCATTTACTTAAGTTAAACTTAAAAAATAAAGGTTTTCTTTAACCATTTGTTGGCTACTTTTGTCTGTATATTCCTACAAAAATAATCTACCAATAATCATCTCTACTGTCCCTTTAAAAATCACACAAATTGTAACTGCAAAATATCACCCTTTGGAACTTGGGGCCTTGGGAGAGTATGTAGTCACCTCTGGTCTCTCCTAAGAGCCTAGTTCTTTATTAACCATCATGACTCATTAAAATGTTTTTACTTGATTTTTAATGGTGTCATGTGTCACTTGATTTCCAAACTATAATGTCCTAAGAGAGGAGATGAAGAGGAGGGTATCTAGTACATAAAGAATGAGAATGGTTTGAAAATGGACAGAATGAGGATGGGGATTCTAGAGAATAGAGACTGTGAGGAAGATTTGGTTTTGTGGAAGGTATGGGGAAGGAAATTAAGAAAACAAGGAAAAATTTAAAGATATATGAATATAGAAGTATAAATGAAGCATGCCAAATTTAATGTGAATGGATTAAATGTAATAGAAGAGAATCACTATGTTTTTCAATAATTATACCCCAAAGAAACATGACAGAAAAATACACAAAATGATAAATAAATATTGAATAGCCAAAAAATCAAAAGATATTAATTGAAGAGCAAAATTAATAATTAAGATATCACTGTATCACTGTCATCCCATTGCTCGTTCATTTGCTCGAGAGGCAACCAGTAACGTCTCCATTGTGAGACTTGTTGTTACTGTTTTTGGCATATTGAATATGCCATGGGTAGCTTGCCAGGCTCTTCGTGTGAGCAAGATACTCTCATTAGCTTGCTGGGCTCTCCAAAAGGGGCTGAGGAATCAAACCCAGGTCAGCTGCGTGCAAGGTGAATGCCCTACCCGCTGTGCTATCTCTCCAGCCAGTTAAGATATAAAAATGTAAAATTTAAAACTTAAAGCAATTACTAAATAGAATAAATCATTGTTTTATAAGGATCAAATAATATCGTATTCAGATATACCACAAAAATAGATATGCCACAAAAAATATCTATAAGATAGTATCTTAGGGAAAGAGCACTGCGCAGGAAAAATATTTCAAGAAGAAAAATAGCAAAAATTATAGCAGAATATAAGGGTTATATGAACATTGTAAAAATAGATTTTTAATAGCATTATTAAGTCTATACCAAATGTTCTACTCTAGTGTCAGACCATACGACAAACATAGAAGCCATAAACAGATGTGACTGTGGAAATAAGAATCAGTTTTGCCAAATTCATTAAATATAGACTAATAAGGGGAAGATAGAAACACTGGTTCTGCCAGTAACCCTTGGCATTTTTAACTTGTCTTAAAGTCTTAACCGAAAAACATAACAGTGCAAGATTCCATTTTAAAAACTACAGTGACATTTAAGGAAGTGAGAGAACATTAAACCAAGTAAACACCCTTCTGAATGTGGGGGTTCTGTTTTTCTGCACAGTTGCACATCTGGAATTTTTTGATGGATAATCTTCTGCCTCCTAACATAACTCCTTGAAATGTTTTTATTTTCTTTGTACTCTGCAGTGTAGCTCACATTTTGTTACATAAAAAGAATCACGTGTTAGAAAGTTCAGAAAAGTAGTTCAAGAAACATTCAATCCCCGATCCCCAACAGAATGTTCTTATATGTTTTAGAATACAATTCAATGTTCCTATTTAGCAATTGTACCTCTTCCTGTCACTGTTTAAGTTTTTTCTTCATCCCCTGTATCCAGTTCATTAAGCAATTACTAAATATAATAAACCATTGTTTTATAAGGGTCAAATACCTAATATCAAATTCAGATATACCTCTCTCTCTATATATATGTATATACATATACATATATATGTATATATATATATATATACCTGATAGTATCTTAGGAAAAAAGCACTGGGCAGGAAAAATGTTTTTTAGGACATATGGGATATGTCCTGAATTAATTTCTTCCACAATCCACTGCTATTCCTCTTACATGTGATATGGTGTCTTCTTACATTATAATAACTTTCTAAAAGGTCTTCATATATTTGTTTTTAGCAATTGATTCTACTCATACTTTTAGATGTGACTTATGAAACCACAAATCAAATGATGCTATTTTTCTGACAAACTTTGCAGCAACTTTGAGTTGCCCATAATATGAAATCTGAACTATTCCCAATAATCTAGAACAGTAAAATACATATCTCTTTTAGCTTGTCTTTGGAACCACAACCAGCAGTGCTCATTGTTTAATATTTTCTCTGTGCTCAGGGATCACCCCTGGAAGGGCTGCAAAAAATATAGGATGTACATAGAACTTCTTTGCACATGGGTTTGCCATGTGCAAGGCAAGTACTCTACCTGCTGTACCATAGCTCTGGCCCTAATGTCTATATCTTACTCCTATCTGCCTCTCCAGTCTCTTTGCTTATCTTCATCCCCTGTTTTCTCAGTATGCTATTAATATAGTGGTTACCAAAAACATTAGGAATTTTTCATGTAAGTATGCCCCACACTCACTAATGAACTTCTGCAGATCTCTTGCGCTGGAGCTCTTGGCATGCTGCATAACTGGCTTGTCTCGGTACACCTCACACACACACAAATCTTGCCCTTATCAGACCTTTTAACTGAAATGGCCTGTATCTTCTTCTCCCCCACTCTGTGGCTTGATTAAAATCACTTTGGTTCATTCATTTGCTTCTACCTACTGTAAACCAATACCTATTAGGTCATTATGTAGTATCAGTGCTTGACATAGGATCAGGACTAAGTTCAAAACTTTTGAAAAATGTACACTCACAGTAAAGACAGGATGCATTCCCTTCTCGAGCATCTGTAAGTACATTAGAATTAACAATAAAAGAAAGGAGCAAGCACCCAGAGCTGATTCTCCAGCATCCAAATAAGACAAAAGGTATGCCACATCTGATTCTGTATTCCGAGTCTCATCCCTAATCAAATCAGCTGAACCTCTGTGTTTCATTTTCCAGCTCATCAGGAAAAATAGCATTGAGGCTAAGATTGTATCTAAAAAAAATTAATCAGGAGATATTTATTGATTACCTCATGTAGTCATTGAACAGGATTAGATGATGTAGCAAATTAAAAAAAGATAGCACAACATCAGTAACACCTGCTAGAGGCGATTGGCTGCAATATCACAGTACACTGTCTGTAGCACTGTCCTCGTGTTGTTCATCAATTTGCTCAAGCGGGCACCAGTAATGTATCCATTGTGAGACTTGTTGCTACTGTTTTTGGCATATCAAATACTCCACGGGTAGCAAGTCGGGCTCTGCCATGCGGGCAGGATATTCTCGGTAGCTTGCTGGGCTCTCCGAGAGGGATGGAGGAATTGAATCCAGATCAGCCACGTGCAAGGCAAATACCTACCCTCTGTGCTATCACTCCAGTCCAATATGTTGTAACTGTATCACTGTATCACTGTCATCCTGTTGCTCACTGGTTTGCTGGAGAGGGCAAAAGTAACATCTCCATTGTGAGACTTGTTGTTACTGTTTTTGGCATATCGAATATGCCATGGTAGCTTGTCAGGCTCTGCCATGCGGGCGAGATACTCCTGGTAGCTTGCCTGGCTCTCCAAGAGGGGCGGAGAACATTGTAAATATTCAGAAATATAAATAAATTTGTTATAAATAAAATACAAATAGGTTGGGATTGGGTGATTATGTACACATTCAGGAATGCTAAATTTTCACATAAATATTTAAAGCATATGCAGATTTGGAGTTAGATGGAGAATAAGATTTGCAAATGTGGATTGAAACGTCTTCAAAGAAAGTTTATGGGACTCTATGGGAACTATCTTGTTCATATAAAATTATTGAGAAATTACTTTTCAGTTACATTTACTTAGATCCCTGAATATTAAGTGCTTTTGAAATAACTGCATTCAAGATTGCTGAATCCCAAATATCATAAATATATTTGAAGAGTTAGACCTACCAATTTCTACTAACATTTCCAATTAATATACTTTTCACAAAATATCTCTCAAAGTCAAACTTATATTTAATTTTCTTGGATGTACTGAGAAATTGTGTTTTATTTCAATCTATGGCAAAATAATTTACTAAACATAAGATGTTGCAGAGGATATTCCTACAGTCTGAAATTTCTGCTTTAAGATCTACATCAAAAGATTTTTGGGTTATGTTCACACACATATATAGCCAACTCTTGTTTGTAATAGTCTTAACAAAATAACACATATTAGTGAAATAAAGTTCACAATAAGAAAAAAGAAAAACTAATTTTGTTTTAAATAGTAGAATATTATGCAGAAGTGAAAAGAGATATACCTACATCTTCCAGAATGGATTAATAGTATGTAAATGAAATAAATCATAAGAATATATGTGGGGCTTGGAAGACAGCTATAAGAGTTAGAGGGTATACGGGGATGCCCAGGGACCTGGCTTGTTACCTGGTACTACCATGTCCTCTCTATAACTATCCTGGGCCTGGAGGCCTTCACAGCCTTGGTGAGATGCTGTAAAGCAAAATAATTTAATAAAAATATTTATTGGCACTGTGATCTAATTTATATTGTTTAAAACCAAGAAAAAATAGCTGATACATTATCTGGAGACATAGAATGATGATGGAATTATGAGTCAAAAAGAGGGAAAGATTTAGGAAAGACTGAGTGCCATTCATTTTAGTTATAAAAAGAATATCATGATCATAATAAATACAGAGTTTCTAAAGGCCTAGTAATACTCAATTAATCATTTATTTTTCCTTTCCAATTTCATAAAATATCTACAGGTTTTATGTGTATTAGCAGCATTATAAGAGGAATGAAAGATCATATGCAAGTACATCTGTATATATGCTTTTACTTAATATTGAAATCTCGAGTTGATTTGAAGCATCTGTTTTGCATTTGTTGCAGACTTTTGAGAAAAAGATTGTAAATAAAGTTAATGTTATGCTGAGTCCATGGGTAGGATTTAACTCTACACAATTACCCTTTCATATGCCCTTATTCTACCATCTCTTTTTGTGTCCCTAAAGAAAATGAAATTTCCAAAGAGTTTAACTTACTTCCTGTTTCCAGTGTATTTTTTTTCTTTCACTATTCTTTATGGGAGCCATTTTATTATCAATATAATTCCTTATTTCTGGCTTCTTAAAATTTATCCTAAGATCTTTTCTTTTTGTAATACTCTTCTGGAATATAACTAGGGTGCACTAACTCAGATTGAATGGACATTTGTATATTCACTGTATCACTGTCATCCCATTGTTCATCAATTTACCTGAGTGGGTGCCAGTAACGTCTCCATTTGTTCCAGCCCTGAGATTTTAGCAGCCTCTCCTTACTCGTTTTTCCCAATAATTGGAGGTTCTTTGCAGGGTCAGGGGAATGAGATCTGTTTCTTACTGTATTTGGCATACCAAATACGCCACGGGGAGCTTGCCAGGCTCTTCCATGTGGGCGGGATACTCATGGTAGCTTGCTGGGCTCCCCAAGAGGCATATATATATATATATATATATATATATATATTCCTTCATGATGATGCAGAACATATTCCTGCACGGTCCTGATATATGTTCACGCATACCCAATTGGTGGCATGGTTAGGGGGTTTTCATTTTATGCTCCCTTCCAGGAGAAGCAGCCACCCTCCAGAACTCACAGCTCCTTCTCCCGGAATGGAGTATAAAATGAGGACTCCCCCTAACCATGAACTCCGAACCAGGGGTCCCTCAGAGGGGGACAGGTGAGAGCCCTCCCTGCCCCAAGGGACCCAGCCCCAGCAGTCGACCTCCACTACCCCACTGCTGCCATGCTCCAGGCCACTTTCTACACACTAGGGCTGAGCCTTATGCAGGAACAAAGTCCCACGGAACCCAGGGAATGCAGAACTTTGTGATCTTGGACTCTGGGCTCAACAGGACTGGGGAGCAGAGATCCTCTGCCTGCTTCCCCCAATCTTCTGAGACCCAGGGGTCACACCCATAAGCTATCTCCTGCTGGCACCAGATAATCTCCTCCTTGGCCACCCTCCATTCGTATATTAGAATTTATTAGTTATAATTAGTTGGTTAAGATTTTTTAACAGCAAAAAGTTTACTTTAGTAACATAATTATAAATCAAAATTAAATACATTATATCTTTCCCAGAAAATACAAGGGAATCATTTTCATTGTTTTCCCAGATGTTTTGTTGGCATAATCAAAATCGTGAAGTCTAAAACTCTCCATATTCATCATTTGCTTAGATATACCTCATGGGACTATTAGAATCAGAAAGACCAAGAGTTATATTTACATCTGATTTTGTATTGAACCTGTGGGTAATCCTTTAATTTATACAAACTAAAACAACAAAGCCAACCAACCAAGAATTTGGATATAAGATAAATAACTGGGCTTCAAAATTATTTGATTAACCTTATACCAAAATTATGTTGGCAGCTACAAAACATCTTAAATTTTAAAATAACATAACAAATTATGTGTATTCTCTTTTATCAACAAACTTCTCAGTGTTCCATAAAATTAGTGCCCACAGAGACAATGTTATTGTAAAACATTTCATTATTATTCTTTTGGGTGAGGTTTGGGGCCACACCTGGCTATGCTCAGGGCTTGTTCCTGGCTCTGGTATCATATGTCACTCCTGGTGAGACTCTTGTGACCATATACAGTGCCAGTAAGTGAGTTCAAGTTAGTTGCATACAAGGCAGATACTTTATCCACTCTACTCTCTCCAACCCATCAATGCTAATATTGTCTTTAACACCTTCTCATTTTGCTGACCTGAAATTCAATAGTAAACCCATAGCAGCATATAATTTGTACACATACAAATATTTCCAGATTTTTTCAATTTTCTGTTAACAAAAAAGAAACAGATTTGATTTTGCTGTGCCACTAACTAGTTGCATGATTTAAAATAATTTACTTTATCATTCAGGATTTTTCCTTCCTAGAAACACAGGGTGAATACTGGAGAGATAAGATCAATTATGTCCAACCAAATGTACCAAATGTCTTTTTTATTATGTTTAGAAATGTTTTAAATTCATCTTTAAACATTTAAAATTTGAGGTTTTTTTTTCAAATTTGTAAGGTCTAGTGTAGTTTATCTCAATATTAGAATCTTCAGCATTCTCTGCATTTCTATGGATTGTTTCAAATTGTTATAGACATTCTCCTCAAGCCTTAAGTCATAGAAATCTTCCAAAGGTACAAAACCTTCATATATAGCCATGCATAAAATATTGAAAACTTCATATTCTTAATTTTCTTACTAATAAATGTCTTCTCTTATCATAAATCATTTGTTTATGGTTTATTTCCTTGCCTTCTTTATCACCTGAATTTCATCACAAGATATCTATAAAATATCTTAGATTCTAGAATCCCTTACAATCACGTGTGATAGCAGCCTATTATACCTTTCCCAAATTTGAGTTGTTCCTTCTTGATTTTAGGAAAAATTTTAAATCATGGCAAAGAGGGACAGAGACATGTGCCTTTATTATTCAAATATGAAGTTTATTATCTAAGTACATGGAGTTTCTATTATCCTTTCAGATGCCATGTCTTTGCTAATTTTGACAATTTTTTTTTTGCAGTGCAAGATTTTGAGTTGATACTTTTCTCGAATATATACATACTTTCTCTGTCTGTATGACCTGTTTTCCATTTTTTTCTTTGTAAGTTAGTATAGGCTGTTTGGTACTCAGTTCTGATGGCTCTTAGATGAAGCATCTGCTTCAGAGTTAGGTCCTCTTGTCTCTGGTATTAAGCCTTGTGAGCATTTTTGAGTCAGGTATTATCATTATTTTCATAAGTATAATGAACTCAGCAAGTTCTTTACACTAATGATATATTTTCAGATATTGTCATCTCAGTATCTGTAGTGCATTTTAATTAACATTTTTCCTATGAAGAACTATGTACCTCATCTGAATCAAAAAAAAACTGCAATTTAACACAGACTAAATTTGCTTAATAAAATATCTTCATGTACAACTCTTAATTCATCATATTTTGAACAAATATCTCAGGCATTCTCATGTCCAGTGATATCAAAGTATTTTTAATCTGAATAAATAGTTGTCAAATTAATGTTTATTCAACACTTATAGTATAAAATTAGGTTTAGTCTAGTTACAGATTTTTCATCTGCCTTGAAAAAATATTTCTGCCAACCTAAATATTACTAATAGGTCTTTTGGTTCAGAACTCCATAAACAAGTGTTGGAAGCAGCTATATCAGAGGAAAATTTCAGTTAAAGCTGGTGAGAGCTTCTCAGATATACAATTTGTGTGAAACACTGAAAAGTCAAATAGAACCAGTTAATGGGTACTCTTTACCAAGACTTCTTGAAATGATTTATTTATATGCCTTGGAAATCCATGAGAAAAGACAGACCTCTTCTTCCAAAACCTTAGGAACAAATATCACCCAAGTTATATTTTCAGACTTAAACCTTGGCTAGTTATCATTGCCCATTATGCTTCTTCAATTATATAATGGCAGTATATGAGAACACGATTTAAATTCTAAAATGATGTGTAACACTTGAGGTCTATGCTCTTTACAGTCAATAAACAAAATGAGTTCTTAATTTTTTTTTCTTTTTCGGTCACATCCAGCAATGCTCAGGGATTATTCCTGGCTCTATGCTCAGGAATTACTCCAGGCGGTGCTTGGGGGATCGTTGGGGATGCTAGATTGAACCCCGTAAGCCACGTGCAAGGCAATAACTCTACCCATTGTACTATCGCTCTGGTCAGAAAATGAGTTTTTAAAAATCAGACAGTAATACTTGTTATCTCTCATATAGACTGTCCTCACTAACCAAAGTTCTTAATTATGACCATAAGAGTGTCAGCATTACAATACGTTTATGGAACTCAGAAAGGAAGCCTGGAAAATACTAAGTGGTGAGTGTCTGTGCAAGTAATTTACTGACTCTACATTTGCTCTCCTACTTTTAAAACAAAGAAAAGAATGTAGTGGCAAAGCTTAGAAGTGTAGGTGAAGTGTTTAAAACAGTGCACATCGAGTACTGTGCTTGGATAGAGCAAATAATATAAATGTTTGCCAGTGTAACGCTTAACTCTAATCAATAAGATCCCAAGGTGATTTATTATTTGTGTCCTTTGTGGGGCAAATGGAGAAGGAATATGGAAGTGAGCGCTGCAGTCTTACAAAATGGAAGTTCTCCACTGAGTTGAATATCATGGAAATTTGAGTCCCAGGCTTTCTTTTTCAGTCATGGTAAATACATAATAATAAAACAAAGGATTAATTCAATTTTTTTTTTTTTTGCAGTGTAGGAGCCTTTTAAAACCTGCTTTTATTCCCATTTTATGATAGGGACAAAAAAAAAAGTGGGTGAGAAGAACGATTTTATAGGTGCCTGTGCTTCCTTTATCATAAGATCATATCAGATAGGGGTAAGTTTGCCATCTAAGGGCATAGGCATAGTCACTTGAAAAAAATGAACCAAACTAACTTGAAGAAAAATTGGCATTTTTAAAATAGCACCATTATAACGAACCAGATGGGAAATGTAAACTATGCACTCTAGGGATCCAGTAGCTTGTTGTAGACTGAGAATTAATTTAAAGATGAGTCTAAGGAAAGCTTTGTGTATCTGCAAAATAATTTCATCAGTAAATTAGAGGTATGCCTGATCTCTAGCAAAAGCCATGGATGCTCATGACTTGCCAATCTTCCCTGGTGTCAGTGTTGGAATCACTGTGTGAGACAGTAGGTCAGAACACGCTGAGCTATCTACATCACAGCAGCTGATTCTTATGCAAAACGGTACTGACAGTGACAAAGGAGCTAATACCACCTTCTGTGTAATATGGCACATGTCCTACTTTCTCGCCCCTTGAGAGTAGATAAGAAATTAATTATAGAATGATTAAGGAAAAAAAGTTCTCATAATTTGTTTTCTCCCCTTGGCACCTTTTTTCTGTTTCCCCTATGGTTCACTCATCTAATCTGCTCTTTAAATAAACAATAACTGCTCTATTTCTGATATAAAACAGACGTGTTTAAGCCATTCTAATTCATTGCCCAAAATTTCACATTGAACATTCATTGTCAAAGCCTTCAAGTAGAAATTACTAAATAGAAGAGCATGCACAAATAGTTGCCAATATCATTAAATATCAGTCAAGAGCTCTAACTTGACACATGTGCTCCTAAAAAAAACCCTGCAACATGCAAAATTAGACAATTAAATTCACAGGACTTGGCTAAAATGGAATTAATGAAGTTGTAGTCAGAGTGTTCATAAGGACGTCAAATGACAGTTCAAATGGTAGGACATTTGCTCGGCATCTATGAAATCCTGAGTTCAATCCCAAACACTTTCTGTACATTACACAAAGTAATTCTGGAAACACCCACCAGACATTAGTAGGTGTAGCATCCCCAAAGATTTCATCAGCACCATATTAAAAATGATCTTAAGAACCTACTAAAATACTTCACAGCTTCTATATGTTGAATGATTAAAAATATAAAAGTACCAAGAAATATGACACCTAACTATGATATATACCTCAATTGTTTATAGAAGTAAACTGAAAATGACTGGGACTTAAGAACTATGGTATATTGATTACAAGAAAGTTACTGACTGTGGACACCAAATGTGTATAATCACACAACTTGAATAGAAATAGTTGGCTAATGCTTAAATTGTCTCCTGCCTGTCTCTATTCAGTACAATTTTCTGTATTCACCTAGTGTTCTTGCAGCTGCTATTGCACATAAACATCTATAAGAATATAGATATGTTTGCTGCATTATGTGCACATCAAGTGCCTTGAAATAAATTTGCATTTTCAAAATGAGTGTTATAGTAGAAGTGACTATGGCAGGAATAAGCATTATAAAACAGTAGTGCAGAAGTACTGCAAATTATAAATGTGTTGGAGAATCTGATGAAAAAATGTGAATCTTCATTAAATAAAAAGCATATGCGTTCATGCTTTTGTGCACTTGCATAAATAATAACACCATTCTGTGTTACTCCTCTCTTTGAGGTTACACTTAAAAAGTTTTTTGTGAGGTGGGAGCATAAGAGTTCAAGTATTTGCCTTGCATGTAACTAGTCTCTTTTTGATACTCAGTACTTGCAGGAGGAATCCTGAGTATAGAACCACGATTTGGCTCTAGACACCCTTGGGTATAGCCCTAGATCCTCCACACCAAAATAGACATTTTGGGGTCAGAGAGAAATGCCTGCAGAGGTTGAACACATGCGCTGCATGCAGGAAGCTGGGGTTTAACCCCAGCAAAGCTTTGTCCTTCGTGCACTGAGTGATTCATCCTCAACCAAAGAAACACCAGTGTGGTCCTAAACAAGCAAAGATAAATGAATGAAGCAAAATTAAAAAAGACGTAGGAGATCAAATTTTCTTTTTCATCATGAGATAATGTGATGTTATCCTTTCACTTTGATTCTGTGCTAATTTTGATTCATACAGTTGAAACTATAACTCTCAAATGATAAATATATATTTGATTTATCAGTGAATGTTCTGAGTCATTGTCAAATATGTGGCTATAGTCTGGGAAATTATTTTGGATTCTGCAGAGCCTAAATTATTATTTTCATTACCTTAATACTTTTTTAGAATCATTGAATGCTTTCATTTTTTGCTCTATTTTTGATTGGGCACCATGATTTATTAAAAATAGGATTAAAAATAGGATTTCAGATGTACAGTGCTCCATCACCACAGCCATCACCAGGTCAGCATCCCTGACTGATGGATAAAGGTCGACTCCCACATGCCCGCTAATTCTGTTGGCAAAGTCAATTCTGTTGAAATCTCAGGCTCTATTGTTTTTCCATATTGTTAAAGAAAACTGGCATGTCTCATGGAGTTTGGGAGACAGAGATAACTAAACTGGTTTTTGACAGAAAGATGCCTTCACTGGGGGAAATTTACTTAACATAAATATAATTATTTTACAGCATCCATTTTTAGTGTGTTGTTTTATTGTGGCTTATTGTTCATATCAGCAGCATTAAAGAAGCAAACCATACAAACTCCTAATAAAATTAAAAAAATAGAAATTAAAAGAAAATCCCCCCAAATGGCTATTTATTAGGGATAGTTAATGGTGCTGTTAATGACAAAAACCCAGTGCATTTGATTCATTTGATTTTTCTCTAGCTATATTTGGGGAAAAATCAGTTAATGTTTATATCATCATCATTGCAGGTCAATGTTTCTAGATGAGTGATAATTTTGTTTTCCAGAAATTATTTGTCAATGTCTGGAGGTCTGGAGTAATTATTATAAGTGAGGCAAGGGGCAAACAATGGGTTTCTATAAGGAAATGAATAGAGATAATGATAAACAGCCCTCAATACAGAATAGCACATATACAAAAATATGACTATAACACCCAGGCAATGTAGAATTTAAAACTGGGCACTAAAATCATCCATTTTTATACATAGATAAAGAAAATATGATGTAGAGAATACATGACTTTTTATTAATTCGATTTAATGAATAAATTGATCATAACATCCTGTGCACAGCTCCATGTTCCGTATAAAATTATGTTTTGAAGGTGCCTAAATTATATTGCCTATCAATAATAACCTGTCTTAAAGGAATTAAGAATGCATTACATATATTTTTCTTGATAATTAACTCTCATTTAACAAAATAACAAATAAGGGTAACATTAGAATTAATATTCAACCTTAAGGTTGAAAGCCTGCCTCAAGTGCTGGGGAAGAGGACAGCTGAGACCTTTATGTCAATGATGGTTGGAAGGGATTGCTCTGAATATGACATGTGTGCTGAAAGTGGGTAAAAGACCAAGCATGATGAATTCTCAGTATTTGTATTGCATATCATAATGCTCAAAAATGGAGAGAGAGAGAGAGAGAGAGAGAGCGAGAGAGAGAGAGAGAGAGAGAGAGGAGTAGCGCCATCACAGAGGTAGGTTGGGGCAGGTGATCATGGTGGAAGGAGGAATACTAGGACCATTAGTGATGGAAAATGAACACTGGTGGAGGGATGGGTATTGGAACATAGTATGAAGGAAACTTGTAAAACTGTGTACAGTATATATAATGAACAGCTTTGTAACTGTGCATCTCACAGTGATTCAATAAAAATTAAAAACAAGATGCCTACTTAATATCTCTGCAGCAAACCACAACACCTAAAAAGAGAGAGTAAGCAAATGGGAATGCCCTGCCACAGAGGCAGGGTGGGGTGAAGGGGACAGGGTTGGGGTGGTGGGAGGGATGCTGGGACCATTGGTGGTGGAAAATGGGCACTGGTGGAAGGATGCATACTCGGTTATTGTAGGAATGAAACGTATGCATGAAAATCTGTAAGTCTGTAACTTTGTCTCATGGTGATTCACTAACAAAATTTAAAAAAATTAAAAACAATAATCAACTGTGAACGGCTACTAACCATACTCTGAATTCTGTTCTGCACTCAATTCAAACTTATATCAATGTCATATGCATGGAAATGTTAATAAACTATTTATGATATTTGAAATTTTTTAATCTAAGAAAAACATTTACCAAACATAGTTTGGAGTTTTTGAAATAACACATAAGACTACATCTGTTAGAAATAAACTGTATCTGTATTGACTCTCTAAGAATTAAGTCAGTATCAGTAAATTAATTCAAGAAGCTTGAGTTGGCATTGATTTGTAAGCTTAAGGATAGGAACTTCTGACTTTCAGTTTATTTGTTATTAGCATACTGGGTGTTTAATATCCAAAAATAAAGGTTATTCTCAGAGCAATCATTTAATTTCTTAGTGAACACTGGAAGAGAAATTAATTCCAAATTTTAATATAAGTAAGCTCTATATTACAATGTGGTGTTATGGCTCACACATGCTTCTTAATACATTTCAGGCATGTTTTTAAATCTTAATTTCTCTGTTGCTAATGTCATCATAAATACTGTACTGAAAAATAACTTACTCTCTGTTAGGGCAGGCATCACAGTATATTCAGATTTCTATATAATTTCTAAGGACATACTCTTTGGGATTTGCCTGTTTGATATATTTTTGACAGTTGTAATGATAACAGCAATGTGAACATTTTCCTCCTCCTGTTATATGATATGTACAGTGGAAAAATTGCTTCTATATAGGTTTATTAGAGGATTAAATAAAGTAATATACATAAAATAGCATAACACTGGTACATAGTATGGTAGTATCAATGTCATTATTGTTGTATTTGTTGTTTTAAGAAAGTCTGTATCTGTCTTACCAAACCATTTCCCTTCATGCTCAAATGCAGTTTTGTATGGATTCTGATTGCTATTGAATTTAATATGTAGATAAATTTAAAAAAACAGTAATTCTTAGATTATTATGCCTACACGTTAAGCAAATACTCTAAATAATTTTTTGCTCAAAGGCATTCGCTTTCTTCTCCACCTTTTTAATCAAATGAAAAAATTTTCATTTTTATTTATAGATAAGAAAAAATCATTTTATGTTGAACGTTAAAACGTTAATAATATTTGATTTTGTTTCATAACAATGAACCACAGTAGAGGAAAGAGAAGGAGGAACAGGGATGGGGGATAGGAGAAAAGTAGAAATAGTAAAATATGAGTGGGTTTCACATTGTGAATAATTTGACATGGACTGAAGTGTTTTGAGTAGTGAATTAGTCCTTGTGCTTCAGCATGTTGAGCGGGAGTTTCATTTTATTGCACTTGTGGAGGTCCAGCATCTTAGGCGACAGGTTAAATAACTCCAGTTTTTCATCTCATCAGCCCATGTCTAAAGATCACAAACTTAATGCCATTCCATCATATCTCTGTACACTCTTACAAGCCAACCAGAGCTGTTTGAGTTATTCTCATTCAAGTATCTCTTAGGACTATTTTTTAACTTAAAACAGACAGAATAGCATGGCTTTTTTTTACAATACTAAATTCCAATTCTGTTACATTATACCCATATAGCAGGGTCTATTTTTCTTTCAAGAAGTTTTGAAACATACATTATTATAACTATGACATTAGTTGTAAGGGTTTAACTTTCTCTAGTAGCCTTGATATTTATGCAAAATAATGTATAACTCATATTTATTTCAATAATATTTATCGAGTCTCAATATAAACTCTCCAGCAGAAATCAAAAAGGACGATGTATATGTTAAATATTTGACAAACAGTTGCCATGCGCTTGATTTCAATAGTACAGTCAGAAGAAAATATTTAGAAAGGAAAAATATAATGGTCCATAGAAATTTTGAAGATATAAAGTAGATGATCATTAAGTTCTGGCTTTGTTTTGAATAAACATGATTCAATTAATTTTTGGAATGCATTTTTTTATGTTCTTAATCACTTTGATTACATTACAAGAGAAATGCTAATGTTTTACATTTATCTAGTATGCTGTATGCCCCTACTAGGAACATGCTTTTTTCCATTTCAATGACTTTTCATTCTTTAATATGAAAAGGTTATGACCCAATTTTCTCAAAGCAACTTATTTATTTTAAAATATATCTCTTTTCAAATACTGGGTGTAATAGCTTTAGCACAGTAACTTAAAAAGTCATTGGAACTGAGATAATACAATTACCTTGTTTTTTTGCATGAGTCAACAAATAGAGTTCATTAGAGGGTTGAATTTCTGTATAATATGAAGCTGTTGGAAAACACAAAACATATTTAATATCCTCATGCTTGCCTAATCAGAGGGCATATTTAATAAGCACTACTTTTCATATTTAAAAATACCATTGATATTTCTGCATTTTTAACAACCTAAATGTCTTGCTTGTTCAAAAATTTATAAAAATGATCATATTTAACTAACTAGAAATATAATGGGTTAGTATTTTGAAAGGTCATCTAAATTAAAATGGATACTCCTAAGCAAAATTATTATACC
Source organism: Sorex araneus (assembly GCF_027595985.1). Taxonomy (NCBI): domain Eukaryota; kingdom Metazoa; phylum Chordata; class Mammalia; order Eulipotyphla; family Soricidae; genus Sorex; species Sorex araneus. The sequence goes on along the minus strand of NC_073313.1, from coordinate 296,177,349 downwards.
CTGGGTTCTTTCTAATTAGATCACTCTCAAAACAGATTATTATCATTTTATTCCTAATCCTATTAATCAGACATGAGTTGTTAGTATATGTTAAATATTTATATTAATATTTAAATGACCATATTCTATGTGAATGAGATTGAGCGCATTCAAGGTGGTATGGCCATAAACTGTGACCACAGGAAAGAGAACAAGAGAAACGTTCAATAGCACCAAACAAGAGCGGAGGGCTTTTTGTTTTGTTTTTCTGTTTGTTTGGAGAGGGAGGGGGAAGTTTTACCCAGCAGTGCTCAAGGCTTACTCCTGACTCTGAACTCAGGGATCACTGCTGCGGGCCTTAGCGGGGACCATATGTGTTGCTGGGGATCAAACCTGGGTTGGCCACATGCAAGGCAAGTGCCCTACCCACTATACTATGGCTCCAACCCGAGCAAGCCTTACTAAGGAAACATGGCATGCAATCCAGGCAGGAACACTGGGAACAACCAGACCTGTGCACTCCGAGCGGGTGACTTTCAGGGAATGACTTTATCTCCCTGGATCCTCTCAGAGAGACTGGCAAGCTATGGAAAGTATCCTGTCTGCACGGAAGAGCCTGGCAAGCTCCCCGTAGCCTATTTGATATGTCAAACACAGTAACAATAACAGGTCTCATCCCCCTGACCCTGAAAAGAGCTTCCAATCCTTGGGAAAAATGAGTAAGTAGAGGCTGCTAAAATCTCAGGGCTGGGACGAATTGGAGATGTTACTAGCTCCACTTGAGCAAATCTATGAACAACGGGATAACTGTGACAGTGATTCTGTGTGGATTCTCAGCTGATTTTTAAAAGATATTGCAGTTGTGCTAAGACATTGTGATAGTAAGTTATAATGCCTATGCACTTAAACTTAATTTGTGTCTTCACAGTTTTAAGAATTGAAGTGTCAATACAAAGATAGGTCTCTAAAATATGAAATATTACCATCAGAGATATATACAAATACAGAAAACACTGAAATGTTACTGATAAGTTAAGGCCTAATGACAGAAAATTATGTATTTATAAGACAGAAATCATTATATTTTGTCTCTTTTTTGTATCTCTAATTTTGTCTGCTAAAATGATATATTTTGACATTCATCTAATAATTATCATATACTTTTTGTTTTATGTGTATATTTCATTTCTGAGGTCAAGTATCTAAACCATAAATTAATATATTTTTATTAATATAAAATTTATACTTCTTTTTAAAAAAGGTATCTCTTTTCTCCGGGCTGGAGTGATAGAACAGCAGTTGGGCGTTTGCCTTTCATGTAGCCAACCCGTGATCGATTCCTCCGCCCCTCTCGGAGAGCCTGGCAAGCTACCCGTGCGTATTGGATACACCAAAAACAGAAACAATAAGTCTCTCAATGAGAGACGTTGCTGGTGCCCACTCAAACAAATCGATGAGCAACGGGATGATAGTGACAGTGATCTCTTTTCTCCACCATCTCTTCCTCGCTCCCTCCTTCCTTCCCTCCTTGGCTTCCTTCCTTCATTTTTGGGACTCACATATCAAAGGAAGGCATACTACTCCAAATCCACATAAGCTGTCCTTGCGATTATGATTTTTGTTTCAGTTCTTCAGAAATTAGTTACAAAAAATAATTATATCAAATTATACCGTATGATATATTATATATGAACAATTAATACATTTGTTTTAAATAGTTGTCTGATAGTAACATTAAACTTAAAATGCATATATTTCCTCTTTTTATAATTTTAGAAATGACCATACTAAAATTATTAGAATAATCTGAAAGTCTGAGATCAGTATTATAAAAGATCAGTATTATAACTCATCTACTCAGCAACATACTAGATTTCTTTAAATGGTATGTAACTTTTAGTTTTTATTGTGGGCCTTTTTTACCTGTAATCCACAGAGTCCCACAGTGTGATTTCATCACATCTAAGGACAATAAAAGCATTTTATTTCATTATTAACAACTATTTATTCTACTTAAAAAATTGAGGTGAAATCAATTTGTAAGACTTAATGTTTTCACACCCATCACCAAAGTAGTAATATTCCTCCACCACAGTCTAATGAACGTGTTTTCACTTTTATTCCTCATTTCCCCCCCCCCTCTGGTAAAGTTGGTTCTGCACTCAGATATACCAAACCAACACATACACACACACACAAACACACAACACACCCATAACACACACAGGGATATTGGACAAAATCAATAAAAAAATTTGGTATTACAAGTAAGGGTGGAGGTTCTACTGGCATTAACAAAGTAATGTCAAAGATGCTGCTTAATATCCTATAAAGTCTTAGATAGCATGTCTCAAAAATTTATTGAGAACTAGAATTTAATTGTGCCAGGGCTAAGAATTCCAGAAAGTAGGGAACCTTTGACTTGGAATAGGAGGTATACAGGAAACTGAATTTCAGGTTTACTGTATTTACTTGCTCACCATCATTCCTATTGTTCCTTACACTCTCTAATATGTATATCACTGTATCACTGTCATCCCGTTGCTCATCTATTTGTTCGAGCAGGCACCAGTAACGTCTCTCATGGAGAGACTTATTGTGACTGTTTTTGGCATATCCAATACCCACGGGTAGCTTGCCAGGCTCTGCCTCGCAGGCTCCATACTCTCGGTAGCTTGCCGGGCTCCCCGAGAGGGGCGGAGACTAAAAGGTAAAATAAAATAAATTAATATAGTAACAACAAAAGCCTGGAAGTAGCTTCTGACCTGGCGGGGCCATTTCAGGGGGATCCCCCAGGGCCAGACTGCGTGTAGGGGACACACCCAGTCATCGGCCTGGAGACAAGCCCACCAGCACGGCAGTGATGTCCACACCAGAGGGAGGCACTCGCCACCTTGCATGTGGCAGGTGGTGTGACCCAGAGGACCGGGGTGGCCTCCCACACCACCCACTCAGAGGACGCATCTCCCTGCAGGCCCTATATTATATTATATTATATTATATTATATTATATTATATTATATTATATAAAATTTTTATTGAATCATCATGAGATACATAGTTACAAAGTTGTTCCTTTTTAGTTTTAGCCATACAATTTTACAACACGCATCCTTTCACCAGTGTATATTTCTCACCGTCATTGTCCCCTGTTTCCCTTCTGCCCCACCCCCCACCCCAGTCTGCCTCTATGGCAGGCACTCTCTCTCTCTCTCTCTCTCTCTCTCTCTCTCTCTCTCTCTCTCTCTCTGGCATTATGGTTTGAACTAAAGGTACTAAAAGGCTATTATGTTTGTCTCTTGACTCATTTTCAGCACTCAGTTGCTGTCCAGAGTGATCATTTCCAAATATCATTGTCCTCATGGCCCCTTCTTTATCCTAACTGCCCTCTGTCACCCACTCAATTGTGACAAGCTTCCAACTGTGGACCAGTATTCTTGGCCCTTGTTGCTACTCTCCTTGGATATTAGTCTCATACTATTTTTTTTAACATCCAACAAATGAGTGCAGTCATTTATGTCTGTCCCTCTCCTTCTGATTCATTTCACTCAACATGATACTCTCCATGTCAATGCACTTGTAATCCAGTTTCTTAACTTTATTTTTCCTGGTGACTGCATGGATTTCAATTGTGTAGATATATCATAGCTTCTTTATGTAGTTATCAGTTTACAAGCACTCGGGTTGTTTCCAAATTCTGGCTAATGTGAATAGTGCTGCAATGAACATAGATGTGCCGGTGGCATTTCTGCCGTCGTATTTTGGACTCCCAGGGTATATTCCCAGAAGTGACATTGCTGGGTCCTAAGGAAGTTCAATTTCTAGTTTTTTGAGGAATGACATATTGTTTTTCAAAAAGGCTGGACCAGTTGACATTGGTGTTCTTGTTCTTTTTGATGTGTGCCAGTTTCTCTGATAGGAGATGATATTTCATTGTTGTTTTGATCTGCATATCCTTGATGATTAGCGATATAGAGCACTAAGTAAAGATTTACTTGAGTTGCCAGAGTGATGACACGGTAAGTATGACACTGACAAGTAATCATGTGTTTAATAGATTCGATTCCCAGGGTTCCGTTGGAGCCTGACAAGACTGGTCCCTGATAAAGAGCCAGGAGTCAACCCTGAACACAGCAGATGTGTCCCCACCCACCTCCCCAAAAAGATAAGATATTCTGATGGTGAAACAAAATTACTCAAATGTTGATAAATTAAAATGCTTCATTAATTTGTTACCACATACAGAGTTACTGTGTTTTCCCTCTATTTCAAATATTAAATATAGTTTTCTGAATCAACTCCAAATGTATGAGAGGTGGCTGGATTCTTTATAACTAATGGATACAAGTTGATATTTTTCTGCAATGTTTCTGCCCCCCCCCCCCCATTCGCAAGGAGCTAGAGTTACATATGTTTAAGATTTTTTTTTTTTTTGCTTTTTTGGGGTCACACCCAGCAATGCACAGGGGTTATTCCTGGCTCATGCACTCAGAAATTACTCCTGGCGGTGCTGAGGGGACCATATGGGATGCTGGGAATCAAACCCGGGTCGGCTGCATGCAAGGCAAACACCCTACCCGCTGTGCTATTGCTCCAGCCCCATATGTTTAAGATTTGGAAGGTGGATTTTTTTCTAATTTAAGTTCCTGATAGTGTCCATATTCATCTTACTCTATCTGTTGAATACCCTCAGGGAGATGCAGCTCAGGATTCTCTTGGAAAACCTTTACATGTGTTCTGTACCACACTGGCGTTGTGATAAGCTCTATAAAAATCAGGGTTATCTCATATCTCAAGCTATATGTAGCTTGATTGTTGTATTGGTAACTCTGCCACCTGATGTTCATGCAAGCCTCTGAAACAAACTTACAATGACCTCCATATCAGAATCCCAAAACTTAACTAGGGATTTTATAATTCTTTTTCCTATGATGCTTAAACAAGAAAAATGAAAAGTCTAACATAATTTTCAAGGATTTTTGTCAATGTTAGAGTATTAATTTATACTTTCTGATACTCATTTCTCAAATCTGTGTGGAGGGATTTACTCATTTATTTTGTGGCATTGCAGTGATCCAGTGATTTTCCTCTAATTCTGTTATAGTAGGATTTTAGTTTTCCAAAATCAAGTAGTCAAGAAATTCTCAATTTTGTTTTCAAAATCTTCAATATCTTTCTCAAGTGTTGACTGTAGAGCTGAAGATTTTATGGTTATGAAGAATTAAAAATGGAAATTTGAATGTATCAAAATATCACAAAGTCAGTAGATAATGTTCACTACAAACATTACAGTTTTAAATAATATAACTTGTGTGTACAGTACTTGACTTATAGAAATTCAAGTGATTCTTAGACTTGTTAGCATTGCTACAAGGTTCACATTAAAAGAAACCTTCCTCTTAGAAATTCTTGGAATTTTAGAATACTAAAATAGAATATTTTTGATTCTGATAGTTTCCTAGATCCAATTTCCTCTAAATAAATGTTACAGTTTTCCAAGCCATTATACTTTAATGCTTCTGAATTAATGAAAATATGTAATACAATGCAATTTTTTATTTAAATAACAAAGTGCAATTTGATGCTGCCAAGTTGACATAAGATAAAATGAATAATATTCCCTCAAATTGACTAATTTTATTTATTTAAAATCCATCTGCACTTGAAATCTTGCCGAGGTAGTTTATAGAAATACAAACAAAGGATATATTGGTCAAGATGTTTCTAATAGGAATCGCTATTTTATTTATTTTTGCTGTTTGTTTTGTTTATTTTAATATTTTGAACTGGATTAAAGACCCATGATCTACAAATTTATTCATAGCAGGGTTTTAGACATACTATATGTCTAAAGTATAAAGAATATATATTAATATATTCATCACCAATCCAACCACCAATGTCTTTATTTCTCCAGTAGAGATTCCAGTTACCCTCTCATCCACAGCTCACCTCCATCCTTAGCTTGCTACTTTGATAGCCATCTTTTTAGTTTAGTTATTAAAGTTTGTATTTTTTGTTTGCAGTGTTGTTGGCTCTGTGGTTTGGATATTTAGCTTAATCATTATTTTACATCACTGATGTACTCAGATCCCCTGAGCCCTACTTCCCATCTATCTCTTATTTCCTTCTTGATTTATTTTTTTCTCTGCCATTCTCTTCCTTATGCCATGTGGCCAAAGATAATCTAGGTTATCCCATCTTTCAAAATTGCATTCCCTCATCCAGTTATTCTATATACCACATATAAGTGAGATCAAGTATTTTCTATTACTAACTAGATAGTTGATTACACACATATTTGAAATTATAAGCATAAAGTCAAACAAACATATGCCAATAAACCAATATATAAGGAAATATGTAAATAATACATGAATCACGAATCATGAATTCCCATTGATGGTCGAATTTCTCGAGCGGTCTCAGTAACCTCTCAATTCGTCCTATCCCTGAGATTTTAGAAGCCTCTCTCTACTCTGCCTTCCCAATGATGCTGCATTGGAGGCTCTTTCAGGGTCAGGGGAATGGGATCCAGCTTGTTACTGGCTTTGGCATATGGATACACCATGGGAAGCTTGTGACGCTGTCCCATGTGGGCAAGAAACTCTCAGTAGCTTGTTAGTTTCTCCCAGAGGGAGAAGTAGGTCATAAGATATTGCTTCTGAAAGCTTGGTTTTAAGTCTCTGGATGTTGGCTGTTGATGGGAATTAGACACACCTGGGTTCCTCTGCCGGTACCTTCATGTGTGAGGCCTGTCCGAACGTGTAGAGAGGGGCCTCAAGCATGGCTGCGGTCAGGTTCCAGTGGTCTTCGGCCACCTGGAGCTCTGCTTGGGGTGGGGAGGGAAGCTGTAGCCCAATCCCTCCAAGGTGCCCCGGGGAAGAGAGCCAGGCGTGCGGGCAAGAGACTCTCTGCATCGCTCTCTTCTGGGAACTTGCCTTTAAATAATACATGAAGTGCATATTAAATGGAAAAAATGAACAGAAAAACATTTATCAAATGTTTTAAAACACTGGAAATTATTTGGATTAGGTTCACATTAGTAATTCATAATAAAATGTTTACTTGTATTAAGTAACTACTAATTTAATGAATATTTAATTTTTGGGGGGGCTGTAGAATATTGACTATTTTGTATAATGCCTAATTTATGTTCATTGTCTCTACATAATGCAATATATAAAATGGTAACATAAATAGCTAACTAAGCATAATTTCTATATCTATAAAGTTAGAATTTGTTTTCATATAAGTCTATTTTATAACTACTATAAATGATTGCAATATCTTATGTAATGGTGATAAAATTCACTGAAAAAATGGTAAAACCATTCAGTAATTTATTCATATATTTTGAATTTATCTAAAGGTATTGAGATTTCACTCTGTAGCACTGCATTATATATGTGACATAAGTACATAAGTATTTTCACTGTTGTATTGAACTATAGGTACCCAAACTGGTTACAGAGAATATTATAGAGATCCTGAAGGACAACGTTTAACCCAATCAGAGGTTCAGAGAAGGAGCTTAGGTGGAATATTAAATAAAATTGTGTACTTCTGGGTAAAAAAGTGTGTATACCAGAGGGGACAAGTTGTTACATAAAACAACATTTCTAAAAATGTTAAAGAAAACTTGATCTGTCTGAGAAACTGTAAGAAATTCAGTTCAACCCTGGAGAAGTTTATGGGACTATGTGCTAAAAGATTTAAATAACATTAAGAAGGGGTTAGGCCACAGCTCTAGAGGATCTAACCCCATGCAAATATTTTTTTTTAAGTGGAAATGTTTAAAGTATTTCAAGTAAGGAATTGGAACAAATATTTGGGGGTGGGGACTTGAGGGCCACACCTAATTGTGTTCAGGGCTCACATGTTTAGGGATCTCTCCTGATAGTGCTCAGGGATTATGGGATGCGGAAGGCAGCAATACAACCAGGTCAAACTTGACCATGTGCAAGGCAAGTACTCTCTCTGACCAAATGCAATATTTTATTTTTTCCAAAATCAAAAGAATAATTGAAATTGGCAGAAATGTATATGTATTTTAGAAAAAAAAAAGGACACTTGGGAAAAGTAAGAATACACAAAATGTCTACAAGTAAAATTAAGAAAACTTAGTTTTTTCAACTTGATAATTTAGTAGATGTCAGGTGAAATGAGGAAAAATACCTAAAATTTCTCCAAGGGCTTTGATAATTATATAAAAGATTATGTCCATTTTATAAACCTTATATGCAGAGTATGAGAAAAAAATTACATATCTTGGGAGACACTAATAGTGAGTTCAGTTTTGAATATATAATTCATGACATTTTTGGTAAAGAAAAATGACAAGGTATCAGAAAAGAGGTTTGTATTACTAGTAACGCATTATTGTATGCCAACCTAAATTACAACTTACAACTTTGGTTATTATTTAGCTTCGATTGTAAGTGAAAGAATTCCATTTTAAACTACTGTACTTATTTTTCCACTCATAATGTACATGGCTGTTTTTAGGTATAAGTGTGTGTGTGTGTGTGTGTGTGTTTTCCAAATATGACTTCATTCTCTTTTCTCTCAGAAATGGTTTATTTAAGAAAAATAGCACCAATTTACCAAATAAGGGAAATACAATACCAGCCTGTGAAAAACAAAAAGTCAAAGGGGAAAAAGAGAAAGTGAAAAATGCTAATTAAAAGATGGCAATTAAACCATAAATTTGGACAGTTACCTTGCGTAGAATAGAGAAAGGAAACAACACAGTCTTGGGTTTAAATTAGAAATGGCAAATATTTAAGTTGTCCATAGTGAACAAAGTTTTAAACAGAAAAGTTTTTTGAATGAGTGCTTTGTAATTCACATATGATTTTACTGAATCATAAATTATATCTTAATCTATTTTACCATATCTAGAATTGTTCTCTAAGTGTTTTTGCTTCACGGTTGCCCACATAAAAGCTCAATTGCCATTTGTCTTACCCCGTCGATTTCTGAGTTCTTTCTGATCTTTACTCCCACTGACTCAGCATTCCTTTGCTTAGAGGAGCTAAGATAATTTACTGTGTACTCCCACTTTTAAGTTATTTATAAAAATCTTTAAATAAAATTACTGTCAAACCTGGCAAATGACATTGTTAAACTATCCCACCCAGTAGAGAATGAATTTAGCTCTGTTCTTGCCTAATTGTGTCTACACTTAATCACGGTCATCAATGTATATATTTGTTAGGCAGTACACTATGTATTTAAAAGTATTGCAGAGTCTTGGGGTATATTTATGAAATCAAAGTCATTCAAGGATTCTTCTTAGTCACAAGGCAAATAAACTTTATTTGGTCTTTTCTAACAATCTTGATTAAAAAAAAAAAACTTTTGAGTTTTTATTACTTCTGGCTACCATTTGGAAATACTCTGATTCTTTCATTAAAGAAAAGCCTTACTTTTGTTTTATTTTGATGATTCATAGGACATCTTTAATATTTCCTTAGTTTAAACATATATCCAGGAAAAATTTTAGGAACTTGTTACTGAAAAAAGATTGTCACTGTCATTGTCACTGTCATCCTGTTGCTCATCGATTTGCTTGAGCAGGCACCAGTAACATCTCCATTGTGAGACTTCTTGTTACTGTTTTTGGCATATTGAATACGTCACAGGTAGCTTGCCAGGCTCTACCATGGGAGCGAGATACTCTTGGTAGCTGGCCAGGCTCTCTGAGAAAGGCCAGGCTCTCCTAGAAAGGCGTAGGAATCGAACCTGGGTCATCTGCGTGTAAGGCAAATGCCCTACCTGCTGTGCTATAGCTCCAGCCCGAAAAAAAATTACTGAAATAAAAATGCTTTTGTGTCGTCAGTTTAGAGATCCTATCACTAGCCTGTATGAATGCTTTCTGAATGTCTTATTATGATTGTGACCAGTCTCTTGAAGACTGGCTATCCTATTTTAACATAATAAAAAATGATACAAATGTAATAAAAATTAGGATGTGCCACTGTTTAATAAAAAGTGTAATTAGTTTGTTGGAACTATGTGCTTAGGAATTGTTGAGTTATAATGTATACATTATTGGTAACATGGTTGTCTGATAATTAATTTGGGAATTTTTAATATTTATAGTTAGTAAGTAAATGAAGAAGAAAAAAATAGCCACATTCTTAAACATTATACTATATGTGGAATTCTGTTATTAGTATTGTTTTATATCCAGTGAACAAGAAGTTTCACTTATTAAGCTTTTTATATCAGGACTTAAGTGAAAAGTATTTATTCCTAAATCACATTGTTGTCTGCATTGTCATCTCTCCATGGAAAATAGACAGCTGTACATAGAATCAGAAGGGAAATATATACATTAAACTAAAAAATGAGACACATAACTGCTTTAAATGGATAATTTCATTTTCAAAGCAGAGCTTTATTATCTGATAGTTTCTACAGATTTCAGCTTCAAACTGCCAATTAAGTAGTTTTTTTTTCTATTCCTCTAGTGTTGACTTCCTAATCATTGCACCACGCATGTGTGTATGGAAGTGTGCATTCCTTATTGTAGAAAGTATTTCTTAGGAGAAGAATATTTAAGCTTGTTAAATGAGTACATTTTAAAAAGGAAAGGATGGACTGGAAAAATAGTATAGTGGGTTGGACACTTACCTTACATGCAGCTGACCCAGGTATAATCCCAGGTACTATAAGGTCCCTGAAGCCCCACCAGGAAGAAGTCATTCATGAGTGTATATCTAGCCAGAAGTAAACCTTGAACATGACTGGGGTTGGGCCCAAACACACACACACACACACACACACACACACACACACACACACACACAGAGGGAAGGAAGGAAGGAAGGAAGGAAGAGAAGGAAGGAAGGAAGGAAGGAAGGAAGGAAGGAAGGAAGGAAGGAAGGAAGGGAGGGAGGGAGGGAGGGAGGGAGGGGAGGGAGGGAGGGAGGGAGGGAGGAGAGGGAAGATGAAAGGGAAAGAAGAAAGAAAGAAAGAAAGAAAGAAGAAGAAAGAAAGAAAGAAAGAAAGAAAGAAAGAAAGAAAGAAAGAAAGAAAGAAAGAAAGAAAGAAAGAGAGAGAGAAAGGAAGGAAGGAAGGAAGGAAGGAAGGAAGGAAGGAAGGAAGGAAGGAAGGAAGGAAGGAAGGAAGGAAGGAAGGGAAGGAGAGGGATGGAGGGAGGGAGGAAGAAAGGGAGAGAAAGAAAGAAAGGAAGGAAAGAAGAAAGAAAGAAAGAAAGAAAGAAGAAAGAAAGAAAGAAAGAAAGAAAAGAAAGAAGGAAGGAAGGGAAGGAAGGAAGGAAGGAAGGAAGGAAGGAAGGGAAGGAAGGAAGGAAGGAAGGGAAGGAGGGGAAGGGAAGGAGGGATGGAGGGAGGAAGAAAGGGAAAGAAAGAAAGAAAGGAAGGAAGGAAGGAAGAAAGGAAGGAAGGAAGGGAAGGAAGGAAGGAAGAGAGGAAGGAAGGAAGAAAGAAAGAAAGAAAGAAAGAAAGAAAGAAAGAGAAGAAAGAAAGAAAGAAAGAAAGAAAGAAAGAAAGAAAGAAAGAAAGAAAGAAAGGGAAGGAAGGAAGGAAGGAAGGAAGGAAGAAAGAAAGAAAGAAAGGAAAGAAAGAAAGAAAGAAAGAAAGAAAGAAAGAAAGAAAGAAAGAAAGAAAGAAAGAAAGAAAGAAAGAGAGGGAGGGAGGGGAGGAGGGAGGAGGGAGCGGAGGAGGTGGAGGAAGAAAGGAAGGAAGGAAGGAAGGGAAGGAAGGAAGGAAGGGAAGGAAGGAAGGA